>NW_027192850.1:300000-377340 GCF_949987515.2 Delphinus delphis
TTAGAAAGGGGTAAGGCTGAAAATGGTTTCTTCCCTTTCCTGGGATGGGCTTCTCTGACCTTCTGTGAGAATGAAGCCCAGGCAGGTCACCGCAGTCTGTGATATTTGAGCTTTTTCTTGGACAACTTCTATCCTTTATTGGCTTGGTAGTTCAGAGGCCCCCTTAGTAGGGCTGGCGATCAGAATGTCGTCTGCATATTGAAGGAGGGTTTCCTTTTCCAGAGGTAGAACTTTTCGGTCTTTAGCTAAGCTTTCCTCAAAGATGGTGTGGGAATTTTTGCACCCTTGGGGCCGAACGGCCCGGAAGTATTGTTTTAGTTGTATGTTGAGTCCTGCCACTCACAAGCCAAAATTTCTTGTGACTCTGGGACTAATAGAATACAAAAGAAGGCATCATTGAAGACTAATACAGAATACCATGTCCTGGTGGTTGGTAGAATGACCAGCAGGTTGTAGGAATTAGGAGCAACTGGAGGTATATCCTCGGTGGCTTCACTGACTGTCCTGACATCCTTTACCAGGTCCCCAGCAGCCCATGGGGCTCTTGTGGTCAGACCAATTCCAGAATATGGAGCTCACCTGGGCAGGTACCCCACCCCCACGCCAGCCCACGGGGCTCTCGTGGTCAGGCCCCTCCCAGGATACAGAGCTACCCTTGCAGGTACCGTGGCAGGGCTGGGCACACAGGAACCGTGCACATAGCCCTCATTGCAGAGCACCCCCAGCTCACCTGTCGCTCAGAGCTGACACAGAGCACCTCAGAGCAGGACTTGAACTAACAAACAGCAGCTGCAACAAGTCTGTGACCCTGGGCATCACTCCGTGAGGCCTCCCTCCACCTGGTCTTCCAGAGACTTCCACTGCACCCGGGGCACCAGGCCTCTGTCTCCAACCACCACCCACCCCTCCTCTCCCTGACACCTGGGTTCCTCTCATTAGGAGAGGGTTTTCTTGAAGTTGTCTCCCACTCATGGGCCAGATAAAATGATTAGAAAACAAGCCAAAGCTGCAGCCCCTTGTCTATCCTGACTCTCAGGAGCCCACACCTGTTCCTTGGACCTGGCCGGTTCAGCAAGTTCCAATTTCTGCAACTGTGAGCCCCTGAGGGGTGATGATTGGCTGACCTGGGCAGCCTTACCGTGCCGGCCAGCCCTCCCCAGGTGTGCCTGGGTTGAGATCAATATAAATACCACTCCAGGCAGCAAGAGCCCCTGCAGCCGTGCCTGACGCCATTTTCTCTGCCCTGTCAGCAGTCTCGGGGCTGGGCTGGTGGGAGGGAGTGAGAGGCCACGGCTTTGTGGGTGGCCCAGTGTGAGTGGGGCTCTGCTGGACTTTCTGCAGCAGTTGCCAGGCTGCCACCTGCTAAAGAAGAGGATGTGTCACCCATACCTGCTGCTGGAATTTCTCCCTGGGCAGAGGTGAGGAAGGAAAAAAGCAGTGGGGGCAGGGACAGGACGGGTATCTCAGGCAGGGAAATGGAAATCTTCCAGAAGAGCACCCAGGGCCAGGACCATCCTGGCTGGCCTGCAGGCACCAAGTAGGCCGGCATGCTGTCACTCGTGTGGCTCTATGGCCCTTCCTCTAGGCTTTCAAGTCCTTGTATATATTCAGGTGTTTTACCTGGGACGGGTGGGAATAGTTCAGCAGCAACTGGCCAGGGGCTCAGCTCACGTTTACTCACAGATGCCTCGGCATGGTGCCCCAGCTTTGCAATGAGGACGCTTGTTGCGTGGGGGCTGCTGGCTGAATGGGAGACGATTCCCCACCACTGACCAACTTCAGAATTGTTTACAACTGGAGCAAGTGCCCTGATACGGTTTTCCTCTGTGTAACTGGTGGGTTCTGTGTTTTTTTTCTCTTTTTCGTTTTTGGTTCAAGGTAGATTTTATTCCTCTTTTTTGTATTTACAGATATAAGCATGGAAATAATTTATTCATATAAATACATGTATGTGAAGGGAATAATTGTTTTTTCTGTTTTATTTTTTAAATTTTATTTCTTTTTAATTTTGAATTTTATTTTATATTTTTATACAGCAGGTTCTTATTGGTTATCTATTTTATACATATAAATGTATACATGCCAATCCCAGTCTCTCAACTCCTCCCACCACCACCCCCCCAACAGCTTTCCCCCCTTGTTTTCCATACGTTTGTTGTCTACATCTGTTGCTCTATTTATGCCTTGCAAAATGGTTAATCTGTACAGTTTTTCTAGGTTCCACATATATGCATGAATATACAAGATTTGTTTTTCTCTTTCTGACTTACTTCACTCTGTATGACAGTCTCTAGATCCATCGACGTCTCTACAAATGACCCAATTTCATTCCTTTTCATGGCTTAGTAATATTCCATTTTATATATGTACCACAGCTTTATGCATTCGTCTGTCTGTGGGCATTTAGGTTGCTTCCATTACCTCGATATTGTAAATAGTGATGCAATGAACATTGCGGTGAATGACTCTTTTTGATTTATGGTTTTGTCTGGGTATATGTCCAGTACTGGGATTGCTGTATCATATGGTAATTCTATTGTTAGTTTCTTAAGATATTCCATATTGTTCTCCATAATGACTGTATCAATTTATATTCCCAACAATAGTGGAAGAGGGTTCCTTTTCTCCACACCCTTTCCAGCATTTTTTGTTTGTAGATTTTCTATGATGCCTATTCTACCCGGTGTGAGGTGATACCTCATTGTTGAATCCATTTCGTTGAGCAAGGGGTAGGTCTTGTCTATTACATATTTGGCTTATGGAACGGTATCTGTGCTAATTTCAAACTCTGCTTTTATGCAGCACCCCAACTCACCTTCCCCCTTAAGCAGGCATAAGTTGGTTTTCTAAACTTGAGACCCTGTTCTGATTTGTAATTCAGTTCATGTGTAGCCAAGTTCACATTCCGTGTATTAGTGATACCTTATGATGTTTCTTTTTCTGTGTGACTTATTTCACTTAGAATCATCGTGCCTCAATCCACTCATTATGCTGGTACGGGCCTGGTGACATAGATTTCATTGCTGAGTGGTATTCTGTTGTACATAAGTACCGCAACTTCTTTATCCATTATTTGCTCTCTGGGATATTTAACTTGTGCCGTAGAAGAGATTTCTGAAAAAAGAGCCGTCCCAAATTTTGGGGTGGCTGTGTCTTTTTGATTTTAATTTCCCGAAGCTATAGGACCATAAGTGGAAGTGCCCTAGGCTCTGTTGCTTTGTTTTTTAGATGTTTCAGGAAACACCATACACTTCTCCCGAGTGGCTGTTGGCAATTTCCATCCCTCCCATCAGCATAACAAGGCTCCCAGTTCTCCATGGCCTGTCCTGCCTTTCTGGATTTTACACTTTTTTCAGATGGCCCTTTTGACCGGGGATAAGTGAGACTTCATTGTAGTGCAGATTTCCTTTGCAAGCTTGCTTGGTTGGCCAAAAAGGGCGTATGCGTTTTTTCCTGAATATATTCAGGAAAAAACGCATACGCCCTTTTTGGCCAAGTGCATCATTGTGGACGTTCTGCCTCTTTTCCTATGCTTGCAATGCAATTCCAGTCTACCTCCTGAAATCGGTTTCCTGCAATTCTGCCCCGCTTTCAAGTCTTCATGGCAGCCTTAGTTCAGTATATTTTTGGACGATAGCTGTCATTTATAACTCTGCAGGTTTGTGAATTACAGTGCCCCTGAGCTCCTTTCTTCAACTCGCTTTCTTGTGACCAGGCCGCAACACCACAGGATGGCTTCAGGCCCTAATCTGGTTCCGGCACGGCACGCCGAGCCTTTGATTAATTCCTCTTCCTGGTGGGAAATGAGAGTTAAATTTGTCCGTCCAGACACCTCCAGCTAGTCTCTCATTGGTTCTCGCTATTCCTGTTCATCTTCCGCAGAAATTGCAAACTGGGCCAAACAGGAGGTTAAAGGGACTGACTCTCCAAGTCGGGAGAGTGTTAGTAAAGCGTCTGGAATGTTGCACCCGAGTACCAGGGTACGAAAACTGAGACATATTTGAACACGTCTCCCGATCACATGGTTGATCATACTCTAGGTTCCACATGCATGTTTTAGCTGAAGGAAGAATACCTTAAACCTGGGTAGTTGAAACCCGTGGAATGGGTACCATGCAATATGACTTCAAAGGGTCTTCATTTGCTCACCGAACCTCTCCAATCCTATCACTGCTGCGTTTATGCCCCTGTACACACGCTTGATTCTCTTGCGGAGACAAAGCAATCCATAGGTTTTAAGATACTTACTAGTCAGGTACATTCTTAGGCGTTTAATATGCGGTGTTGAGTCCATTTCGTTGAGCAAGGAGTAGCTCCTGTCTATTCCATATTTGGCTTAAGGAACTTTATCTGTGCTCATTTCAATCTCTGGTTTTATGCAGCACCCCAACTCACCTTTCCCCTTAAGCAAGCATAAGTTGGTTTTCCAAATTTGAGACAATGTTCTGTTTTGGAATTCAGTTCCTGTGTAGCCAAGTTTACATTCCATGTATTAGTGATATCTTATGATGTTTCTTTCTCTGTGTGACTTATTTCAGTTAGAATCATCGTACCTGAATCCACTCATTATGCTGCTACGAGCCTGATGACATAGATTTCATTGCTGAGTGATACTGCATTGTACGTAAGTACCACAAGTTCTTTATCCATTTTTTACTTTCTGTGATATTGAACTTGTACGGTAAACGAGGTTCTTGTAAACAGAGGCGTCCCAAACTTTGAGGTGGCTGTGTCTTTTTTATTTTAATTTCCCTAAGCTATAGGACCATAAGTGGAAGTGCCCTAGGCTCTGTTGCTTTGTTTTTTAGATGTTTCAGGAAACACCATACACTTCTCCCCAGTGTCTGTTGGCAATTTCCATCCCGCCCATCAGCATAACAAGGCTCCCAGTTCTCCATGGCCTGTCCTGCCTTTCTGGATTTTACACTTTTTTCAGATGGCCCTTTTGACCGGCGGGAAGTGAGACTTCATTGTAGTGCAGATTTCCTTTGCAAGTTTGCTTGGTTGTCCAAAAAGGGCGTATGCGTTTTTTCCTGAATATATTCAGGAAAAAACGCATACGCCCTTTTTGGCCAAGTGCATCATTGTGGACGTTCTGCCTCTTTTCCTATGCTTTCAATGCAATTCCAGTCTACCTCCTGAAATCGGTTTCCTGCAATTCTGCCCCGCTTTCAAGTCCTCTTGGCAGCCTTACTTCAGTATATTTCTGGACGATAGCTGTCATTTATAACTCTGCAGGTTTGTGAATTACAGTGCCCCTGAGCTCCTTTCTTCAACTCGCTTTCTTTTGAGCTGGCCGCAACACCGCAGGATGGCTTCAGGCCCTAATCTGGTTCCGGCACGGCACGCTGAGCCTTTGGTTATTTCCTCTTCCTGGTGGGAAATGAGAGTTAAATTTGCCCGTCCACACACCTCCAGCTAGTCTCTCATTGGTTCTCCCTATTCCTGTTCATCTTCCGCTGAAATTGCAAACTGGGCCAAACAGGAGGTTAAAGGCGCTGACTCTCCAAGTGGGGAGAGTGTTAGTAAAGCGTCTGGAATGTTGCACCCGAGTACCAGGGTACGAAAACTGAGACATATTTGAACACGTCTCCCGATCACATGGTTGATCATACTCTGGGTTCCACATGCATGTTTTAGCTGAAGGAAGAATACCTTAAACCTGGAGAGTTGAGACCCGTTTAATGGGTACCATGCAATATGACTTCAAAGGGTCTTCATTTGCTCACCGCACCTCTCCAATCCTATCACTGCTGCGTTTATGCCCCTGTACACACGCTTGATTCTCTTTTGGAGACATAGCAATCCATATGTTTTAAGATACTTACTAGTCAGGTACATTCTTAGGCGTTTAATATGCGGTGTTGAGTCCATTTCATTGAGCAAGGAGTAGCTCTTGTCTATTCCATATTTGGCTTAAGGAACTTTATCTGTGCTCATTTCAATCTCTGGTTTTATGCAGCACCCCAACTCACCTTTCCCCTTAAGCAAGCATAAGTTGGTTTTCTAAATTTGAGACCCTGTTCTGTTTTGGAATTCAGTTCCTGTGTACCCAAGTTTACATTCCGTGTATTAGTGATATCTTATGATGTTTCTTTTTCTGTGTGACTTATTTCAGTTAGAATCATCGTACCTGAATCCACTCATTATGCTGCTACGGGCCTGATGACATAGATTTCATTGCTGAGTGATACTGCATTGTACGTAAGTACCACAACTTCTTTATTCATTTTTCAAATTCTGCGATATTGAACTTGTACGGTAAACCAGGTTCTTGTAAACAGAGACGTCCCAAATTTTGGGGTGGCTGTGTCTTTTCAATTTTAATTTCCCTAAGCTATAGGACCGTAAGTGGAACTGCCCTAAGCTCTGTTGCTTTGTTTTTTAGATGTTTCAGGAAACACCATACACTTCTCCAGAGTGGCTGTTGGCAATTTTCATCCCACCCATCAGCATAATAAAGCTCCCAGTTCTCCATGGCCTGTCCTGCCTTTCTGGATTTTACACTTTTTTCAGATGGCCCTTTTGACTGGGGGGCAGTGAGACTTCATTGTAGTGCAGATTTCCTTTGCAAGCTTGCTTGGTTGGCCAGAAAGTGTGTATGCGTTTCTTCCTTAATATATTCAGGAAAAAACGCATACGCCCTTTTTGGCCAAGTGCATGATTGTTGATGTTCTGAGTCTTTTCATATGTTTTTGATGCAATTCCAGTCTACCTCCTGAAATCGGTTTCCTGCAATTCTGCCTTGCTGTCAGTGCCTCTTCATAGCCTTACCTCAATATACTTTTGGAAAATAGTTGTCGTTTATAACTCTGCAGGTTTTTGAATTGCAGTTGCCCTTAGTTCCATTTTTCAGGTCTTATTTTTGTGATCTTGCCTCATATCCACAGTATTTCTTCAGGCCCTATTCTTCTTCTGGGGCACCTTGCTGTGCCTTTGGTTAATTCTTCTTCCTATGTGAAATTAGAGTGACATGTGGCCATTGAAACCACTACAGCTATTTTCTCACTGGTTCCCCCTATTCCCATTCATCCTCCACACTAACTGCAGACTGTGCGATACCGGAACTTAAAGGCATTCACTCTCCATGTGGGGATGTTGTTAGTAAAGTGGCTGGAATGTTGATCCGGAGCCCCAGGAGAGGAAAATGAGGTGCGTTTTAGAAACCTTTCCTGATCATATGGTATACCATCTGCTGGATTTCCCATGCAAGGTTTAGCTGTAGGAAGATTCCCTTCAACCTGGAGTGTTGGGACCCTTGGAATGAGTAGCATGAAGTATTGCATTAAACTTTCGGCAGTTGCTCACCAAAGCTCACCAATCCTCTCAACCCCAAGTGTCCAGTCTTATGTCTTATCCAGCTGTGGGTTTATATGTGGTCATTCCAGGTTGCATCACAGCCCCTGAGCGAATTTTGTAAGAATTTTTCTCTCTTTCATTGTTTCTGCGTTTTGGTTTTAAAATTTATTTCTATAATGGGGTTTAGCTCATTTTCACTGCTGTGTTTGTGCCGTTTTGCACACACTTGATTCCCTTATGGAGATATATCAATACATGGGTTTTAAGATTCTTATTACTCAGATATATTTCTCTGCGGTGTATAGGGTGTGTTGAGGCCAGTTCATTGAGCAAGGTGTAGATCTTGTCTAATACCTATTTGGTTTATTGAACGGTATCTGTGCTAATTTCAAACTCTGGTTTTATGCATCACCCCACCTCTCCTTTCCCCTTAAGGTGACATAAGTGTGTTTTCTAAATGTGAGACACTGTTCTGTTTTGTAATTCATTTTTAGTGCAGCCATATTTATCCTCCCTCTATAAGTGATATCTTATGATATGTTTCTTTTTCTGTTTGACTTATTTCAAGTAGTATTATCGGACCTAAATCCACTCTTTATCCTTCTACTAGCCTTATTACATTGATTTCATGGTGAAGAGATATTCCATTGTACATAAGTACCACATCTTCTTTATCCATTGTTCTCTTTCCTGGGATATTTAAGGTGTACTGAAGTTGAGGTTCTTGTAAACAGAGTAGCCCTAAACTGTGGTGTGCTTGTGTCTTGTTGATTTTTAGACTTCCCTAGATATACTCCCGTGATTGGAAGTGCCCTATGCTCTGTAGCTCTGTTTTTTAGATGATTTAGGAACCACCATACACTTCTCCAGAGTGGCTCCCGGCAGTTCACACACTGTCCATCAGCGTATAAAGGCTCCCTGTTCTCCATCGCCTGTCCTGCATTTCTGGTTTTTACAATTTTTTCGGGTGGCCCTTTTGACCGGTGGGAAATGAGACTTCTTTGTTGTGCACATTTGCATTGCTTGCTTGCTTGGTTGCCCATAAAGTGCGTATGCGTTTTTTCCTGGATATATTCAGGAAAAAACGCATACTCCCTTTTGGGCCAACTGCATCATTGTCGAAATTCTGCCGCTTTTCATGTGCTTTAAAGACGAGTCCAATCTATCTCTTGAAATCTGTTTCTTGCAATTCTGTCTTGCATTCAGATCCTCTTCTTTGCCTTACCTCAGCATATTTTTGGACGTTAGTTTTCATTTATAACTCTGCAGGTTTGTGAATTGCAGTGACCCTGAGCTCCATTTTTTAAGTTGCTCTTTTGTGAGCTGGCCTCAAAGCCGCAGGATTGCTTCAGGCCCTATTTTGGCTCTGGTGAGGCAGGCTGAGCCTTTTTTTAATTCTTATTCTTAATGGGATATTAGAGTGACATGTGCCCGTCCAAACCCCTACAACTATTCTCTCATTGGTTCCCCCTCTTCCCGTTCATCCTCCTCACAATTTGCAAAATGTGTGAAACAGAAGTTTAAATGTGCTGATTCTCTAAGTGGGGAGATTCTAAGTAACGTGGCTGGAATGATGAACAGGAGCACCAGGAGAGGATAAATGAGCTGCATTTTAGACACATCTCCCGATCACATGGTGTACAGTCCTCTGGGTTTTCCATGCATGTTTTAGCTATAGGAAGATTCCTTGAACCTGCAGATTTGGGACCCATTGAATGGGTACCAGGTAGTATTACTTTAAAGGGTGTGCATTTCCTCACCCAACCTCACATTTCTCTTAGCGTGAACAGTTTCCAGCCTTATGTCTCATCCTGCTGTGGGTCTAGATGTGTTCAATCCATGTTGCATCACCGTCCCTGAGGAAAAGTTGTAAGAGGTTTTCTCTGTCTCTCTGTCGTTTATTTTTTTCAATTTATTACTATATTGGTTACAGCTGATTTTCAAAGCTCTGTTTCTTGCTGCTGTACATCCACTTGATTCACGTACAGAGAGACATCAATAAATTCTTTTTCAGATTCTTACCAGTCATAGATATTCTTTTCCGGTGACTTGAGTGTGCTGAGTGCAGTTCTTTTAGCTACCGTGTAGGCCTTGTTGATTATCAGTTTGGTATTTGGAATGGTATCTTTGCTAATTTCAACCTCTTGGATTATGCCTCACCCCTCCCCACCTTTCCGTTTAGCAGCCTTATGCGTGTTTTCTACATATTTGACTATGTTTTTGTTTTGTAATTTATTTCATGTGTAGCCATTTTGGATTCCACCTTTAAGTGATATCTTATGATATGTGTCTTTTTCTTTTTGAATTATGTCACTTAGAAAGATCATACGTAACTCCTCCGGAGTTGTTACAACTGGCCATATTTCATTGATTTCCAGGCTGAGTAATATTCCACTCTACATAAGTACCACATCTCTATCCATTTTTTCCCTCCAGAGACATTTAAGTTATATCCTAGTTGAGGATCTTTTAAACAGAGAGGCAGTAAACATTGGGGTGCCTGTGTCCTCTCGATTTTTGTTTTTCCCAGGATATACGCCCATGAGTGCAAGTGCCCTATGCTCTGTAGCTCATTTTTTAGATGCTTTAGTAAACACAATACACTTCTCCAGAATGGCCGTTGGCAATATACATTTCCACTATAAGCCTCACAGGGCTCCCTCTTCTCCTTGCCCTGTCCTGCATTTCTGGTGTTTACACTTTATGAGGATGGCTCTTCTGACTGATGCGAAGTGATATCTTTTGTAGTATTGATTTCCAGTGCCCACCTGTTTGGTTGGCTAAAAAAGTGTATGCCCTTTTCTTGAATATATACAGGAAAAAACGCATACAGCCTTTTTGGCCAACTGCAATGTTGGCAATGTTCAGCCCCTTTTCTTGTGCTTAATGGCGAGTCCTTTCTACCTCCTCAAATCCCTTTCCTGCCATTCTCCCTTGCTTACCAATCCTTTTCTCTGACTTTCCTCAAGACATTTTTCAGTGATAGATATTTTCAACTCTGCAGTTTCGTGAATTTTACTGCCCCTGAGTTCCATTGTTCAACTTGTGTTTATGGGAACTGGCCACAAAGCAGTGGGATTTCCTCAAGCCCCATACTGTTTCCATGGGCAACCCTAGCCTTTGGTCAATTCATCTTCCTGATTGGAAATTAGAGTGACATGTGCCTGTCTGAACACCTAGGACTTGTCTCTCATTGTTCCTCATCCTCCCGCTTCATCCTCTGGACAAATTCCAAACTGTACGCAACAGGATGTTGACAGTGCTGACATCTCCAAGTGGGGAGACTGTTAGTAAAGACGCTGGAGGGGTGAACCCGAGCACCAGGAGATGAGGAGATGAGATGCCTTTTCCAAACTCTTCCCGATCAGACGGTATACCATCCTCTGGGTGTGACAGACATGTTTTAGCAGTAGGAAGAGTCCCATTCATGTAAGGAGAACACCAGGGCTTTTTCAAAATCAGTGTCTCCCCGAAACCCAAACTGGGGAATTTTTTAAGCTACGGCTACACATATGTTCATTAAGGGCCTTGGGAAGTAGGCAGAGTCCAAACTTTAGATGATTGAAGTCTTCAGGGTCAGAAGCACTCACCACCGGCTTCCCTTAGGTTACACTTTAACTGTCATTGATAGATGATGTCAATAAAAATATCTATTCTTTTTCAGATTATTTCCCCTTATAGGTTATTGCAAAATATTGAGTGTAGTTCCCTGTGCTATACAGTAGTTCCTTGTTGATGATCTATTTTATACATAGCAGTGTGTATGTGTTAATCCCAAACTGTTAATTTATCCCTCCTCCCACCTTTCCCCTTTGGTAATAATAAATTATAAGATTTTATACTTCTCAGAAATGGGGGAGCTGAAAGAGAGGTATCATTTTCAATGGAAAAGCATTTAAAACAAGATTGAAGCTTTAACCAAGATTATTAGATGTACATCCTTGGAAAGAAATCACTTCATTTCTCTAATATTGACCTGACAAATAAGACAAACCTTTTCACTGAACTTGCTTATAATAAAGTGATGGAAATATCAAATGGAAGTGTTAGAAACATCTTATTTTACCCGAGCCTTATACACTGTTCTATGTTAACTACAGTTTGGCTCACACATCTCTTCATTGAAGTTACAATAGTCTCAATTTCTGTTACTGATCCTCCAGAGTGGACCCCAACAAGTGTCCCCCTGCCCAGTGTCATTGGGGCCAACAGATCGAGACTGAGTTTGGTTCACAAGCAAAGGAAACTTTATATTTTGATCAGAGAATGGAGAGGTGAGAGCATGCACTACCCCGTGGGCTGTGGGCTGGGCTGCTGTGTAGAGATCCTGTGAGAGTCAGTGGGAGGGAGGGGGCGGAGCTCTCGAGGGTCGGGTTGGCTGTAGCTCAGGCTCTATATCTCGGAGTCTGCACTGGGCCCCAGGAGCTGAGGTGTCGACCCAGCCATTCTGCACTAGGAAATCTGGTCTGAAGTGCCGGGTGTGGAACCTCTGCATGCGGGACCCTAGGAGCACGTGAAATTAGACAAAGCACAAAGGATAAAAAAGGTCAGACTTGACTTTATTGCCCAGATTCTATTTTTATCTCCCAGGGATTTTTAATGGGCTTTGCTGGGGACAAACCCCTCCTCTGCCTTTTGTCCCGTTCCTTATTCTTGGAGTGCTGAGGGTGCAGACCCTTCTTCTGTAACTGCTGAGTGCTGAGTTGGGAGCCCTCATACCAGGGGACGAGGGTCAGAACTTCTCCCCAGCAGCCTCCAGGTGACGTTGATTGGCCCCAGGACCCCTGCCTCCCTGCTCGTCCGCCTGAGCACCAGCATTGGAAGTGTTATAGATTCTAATGACCTTTAAGGGTCCAGGAAAGAGATGTGCAGAGACGCTGTGGGGGCCGGTTTCACCCCGCCCCACATTTGTTCGGCCACCTTAGGCTGACCGTTTCTGCCAGCCTAGATGCTCTGGCCAGTAGTCTGCGCTTTCTTCAATTAGGCCCCTGAATTAACGTACAAACAGCACCAGGTGTCAGAGCCCTGCCTGCTCAACTCCCAGACAGTCCAGGGTCAGTGGTGATCAAGGACCATGATGGCCACTGAGTCAACAGCCTTTTGAAGTAAACAGGAGTCCAGCCGGTCTTATTGGCCACCATCATCACGGTGTCTGTAGGCTTTTCTATGGTGACAGTGTGATATACGGTTCCCCCGCCAAGATTATTAGCTCCCCTCCGGGTGCAGTAAGTCCTGCAAGCAGTAGTCTACTCCTTCGGGACACACTATTGTTGTTTTATGAGAGAAACTCCAGGTCAAGTGATGTTCACACGAGTCGTCATGGTGCCCTGTTGCCCCCGGTTATCTCTCTGGATGTTGGAGTTGGAGGGCCTCCTCAGTCGAGGTCGGTGTGCCCACGGAGCGAACCCTGCAACTTCAGGGCATGGTTGGTGGTTAGGATCACCACGTGGGGTCCTTTTCCCTTAGGAGGGAGGTGGCCTTTTGGGCTGCTGATTTCCAGGTTTTTAGATACCGCCAGTATCTTGGCCAGATGTGGCAGTGGGCCAAGCCCCTTGGTGACTGTAGTTTATCCTACCTGGATGGCATTCTTGCATTGTTCCATTTCAAGTGGTCCCAGTTTTTGCACTAATTCTCCAATGGCGATTCACCTTTCACCGGGAATGTAAAGGTCAAAGGGTTTAGCTAAATTAGGGAGTTCCAGGGCAAGGGTCTGAATTGACTGCTCTTTCCATTCTTGAAAGGCCACTTCTGGATTCTATTCAAAAGGATCATCATCTTTTCCTTTCAGTGTTTCATATAGAGGCCCAGCTAGTAGACTGTAGTTAGGGATCCAGAAGCAGCAAACCCTGGCCTCCCCAGGAACCCCTAAGCTGTCTTCTAGTTTTAGAAAGGGGTAAGGCTGAAAATGGTTTCTTCCCTTTCCTGGGATGGGCTTCTCTGACCTTCTGTGAGAATGAAGCCCAGGCAGGTCACCGCAGTCTGTGATATTTGAGCTTTTTCTTGGACAACTTCTATCCTTTATTGGCTTGGTAGTTCAGAGGCCCCCTTAGTAGGGCTGGCGATCAGAATGTCGTCTGCATATTGAAGGAGGGTTTCCTTTTCCAGAGGTAGAACTTTTCGGTCTTTAGCTAAGCTTTCCTCAAAGATGGTGTGGGAATTTTTGCACCCTTGGGGCCGAACGGCCCGGAAGTATTGTTTTAGTTGTATGTTGAGTCCTGCCACTCACAAGCCAAAATTTCTTGTGACTCTGGGACTAATAGAATACAAAAGAAGGCATCATTGAAGACTAATACAGAATACCATGTCCTGGTGGTTGGTAGAATGACCAGCAGGTTGTAGGAATTAGGAGCAACTGGAGGTATATCCTCGGTGGCTTCACTGACTGTCCTGACATCCTTTACCAGGTCCCCAGCAGCCCATGGGGCTCTTGTGGTCAGACCAATTCCAGAATATGGAGCTCACCTGGGCAGGTACCCCACCCCCACGCCAGCCCACGGGGCTCTCGTGGTCAGGCCCCTCCCAGGATACAGAGCTACCCTTGCAGGTACCGTGGCAGGGCTGGGCACACAGGAACCGTGCACATAGCCCTCATTGCAGAGCACCCCCAGCTCACCTGTCGCTCAGAGCTGACACAGAGCACCTCAGAGCAGGACTTGAACTAACAAACAGCAGCTGCGACAGGTCTGTGACCCTGGGCATCACTCCGTGAGGCCTCCCTCCACCTGGTCTTCCAGAGACTTCCACTGCACCCGGGGCACCAGGCCTCTGTCTCCAACCACCACCCACCCCTCCTCTCCCTGACACCTGGGTTCCTCTCATTAGGAGAGGGTTTTCTTGAAGTTGTCTCCCACTCATGGGCCAGATAAAATGATTAGAAAACAAGCCAAAGCTGCAGCCCCTTGTCTATCCTGACTCTCAGGAGCCCACACCTGTTCCTTGGACCTGGCCGGTTCAGCAAGTTCCAATTTCTGCAACTGTGAGCCCCTGAGGGGTGATGATTGGCTGACCTGGGCAGCCTTACCGTGCCGGCCAGCCCTCCCCAGGTGTGCCTGGGTTGAGATCAATATAAATACCACTCCAGGCAGCAAGAGCCCCTGCAGCCGTGCCTGACGCCATTTTCTCTGCCCTGTCAGCAGTCTCGGGGCTGGGCTGGTGGGAGGGAGTGAGAGGCCACGGCTTTGTGGGTGGCCCAGTGTGAGTGGGGCTCTGCTGGACTTTCTGCAGCAGTTGCCAGGCTGCCACCTGCTAAAGAAGAGGATGTGTCACCCATACCTGCTGCTGGAATTTCTCCCTGGGCAGAGGTGAGGAAGGAAAAAAGCAGTGGGGGCAGGGACAGGACGGGTATCTCAGGCAGGGAAATGGAAATCTTCCAGAAGAGCACCCAGGGCCAGGACCATCCTGGCTGGCCTGCAGGCACCAAGTAGGCCGGCATGCTGTCACTCGTGTGGCTCTATGGCCCTTCCTCTAGGCTTTCAAGTCCTTGTATATATTCAGGTGTTTTACCTGGGACGGGTGGGAATAGTTCAGCAGCAACTGGCCAGGGGCTCAGCTCACGTTTACTCACAGATGCCTCGGCATGGTGCCCCAGCTTTGCAATGAGGACGCTTGTTGCGTGGGGGCTGCTGGCTGAATGGGAGACGATTCCCCACCACTGACCAACTTCAGAATTGTTTACAACTGGAGCAAGTGCCCTGATACGGTTTTCCTCTGTGTAACTGGTGGGTTCTGTGTTTTTTTTCTCTTTTTCGTTTTTGGTTCAAGGTAGATTTTATTCCTCTTTTTTGTATTTACAGATATAAGCATGGAAATAATTTATTCATATAAATACATGTATGTGAAGGGAATAATTGTTTTTTCTGTTTTATTTTTTAAATTTTATTTCTTTTTAATTTTGAATTTTATTTTATATTTTTATACAGCAGGTTCTTATTGGTTATCTATTTTATACATATAAATGTATACATGCCAATCCCAGTCTCTCAACTCCTCCCACCACCACCCCCCCAACAGCTTTCCCCCCTTGTTTTCCATACGTTTGTTGTCTACATCTGTTGCTCTATTTATGCCTTGCAAAATGGTTAATCTGTACAGTTTTTCTAGGTTCCACATATATGCATGAATATACAAGATTTGTTTTTCTCTTTCTGACTTACTTCACTCTGTATGACAGTCTCTAGATCCATCGACGTCTCTACAAATGACCCAATTTCATTCCTTTTCATGGCTTAGTAATATTCCATTTTATATATGTACCACAGCTTTATGCATTCGTCTGTCTGTGGGCATTTAGGTTGCTTCCATTACCTCGATATTGTAAATAGTGATGCAATGAACATTGCGGTGAATGACTCTTTTTGATTTATGGTTTTGTCTGGGTATATGTCCAGTACTGGGATTGCTGTATCATATGGTAATTCTATTGTTAGTTTCTTAAGATATTCCATATTGTTCTCCATAATGACTGTATCAATTTATATTCCCAACAATAGTGGAAGAGGGTTCCTTTTCTCCACACCCTTTCCAGCATTTTTTGTTTGTAGATTTTCTATGATGCCTATTCTACCCGGTGTGAGGTGATACCTCATTGTTGAATCCATTTCGTTGAGCAAGGGGTAGGTCTTGTCTATTACATATTTGGCTTATGGAACGGTATCTGTGCTAATTTCAAACTCTGCTTTTATGCAGCACCCCAACTCACCTTCCCCCTTAAGCAGGCATAAGTTGGTTTTCTAAACTTGAGACCCTGTTCTGATTTGTAATTCAGTTCATGTGTAGCCAAGTTCACATTCCGTGTATTAGTGATACCTTATGATGTTTCTTTTTCTGTGTGACTTATTTCACTTAGAATCATCGTGCCTCAATCCACTCATTATGCTGGTACGGGCCTGGTGACATAGATTTCATTGCTGAGTGGTATTCTGTTGTACATAAGTACCGCAACTTCTTTATCCATTATTTGCTCTCTGGGATATTTAACTTGTGCCGTAGAAGAGATTTCTGAAAAAAGAGCCGTCCCAAATTTTGGGGTGGCTGTGTCTTTTTGATTTTAATTTCCCTAAGCTATAGGACCATAAGTGGAAGTGCCCTAGGCTCTGTTGCTTTGTTTTTTAGATGTTTCAGGAAACACCATACACTTCTCCCGAGTGGCTGTTGGCAATTTACATCCCTCCCATCAGCATAACAAGGCTCCCAGTTCTCCATGGCCTGTCCTGCCTTTCTGGATTTTACACTTTTTTCAGATGGCCCTTTTGACCGGGGATAAGTGAGACTTCATTGTAGTGCAGATTTCCTTTGCAAGCTTGCTTGGTTGGCCAAAAAGGGCGTATGCGTTTTTTCCTGAATATATTCAGGAAAAAACGCATACGCCCTTTTTGGCCAAGTGCATCATTGTGGACGTTCTGCCTCTTTTCCTATGCTTTCAATGCAATTCCAGTCTACCTCCTGAAATCGGTTTCCTGCAATTCTGCCCCGCTTTCAAGTCCTCTTGGCAGCCTTCCTTCAGTATATTTTTGGACGATAGCTGTCATTTATAACTCTGCATGTTTGTGAATTACAGTGCCCCTGAGCTCCTTTCTTCAACTCACTTTCTTGTGAGCTGGCCGCAACACCGCAGGATTGCTTCAGGCCCTAATCTGGTTCCGGCAGGGCATGTTGAGCCTTTGGTTAAGTCCTCTTCCTGGTGGGAAATGAGAGTTAAATTTGCCCGTCCAGACACCTCCAGCTAGTCTCTCATTGGTTCTCGCTATTCCTGTTCATCTTCCGCAGAAATTGCAAACTGGGCCAAACAGGAGGTTAAAGGGACTGACTCTCCAAGTCGGGAGAGTGTTAGTAAAGCGTCTGGAATGTTGCACCCGAGTACCAGGGTACGAAAACTGAGACATATTTGAACACGTCTCCCGATCACATGATGGATCATACTCTAGGTTCCACATGCATGTTTTAGCTGAAGGAAGAATACCTTAAACCTGGGTAGTTGAAACCCGTGGAATGGGTACCATGCAATATGACTTCAAAGGGTCTTCATTTGCTCACCGAACCTCTCCAATCCTATCACTGCTGTGTTTATGCCCATGTACACATGCTTGATTCTCTTTCAGAGACATAGCAATCCATAGGTTTTAAGATACTTACTAGTCAGGTACATTCTTAGGCGTTTAATATGGGGTGTTGAGTCCATTTCGTTGAGCAAGGAGTAGCTCTTGTCTATTCCATATTTGGCTTAAGGAACTTTATCTGTGCTCATTTCAATCTCTGGTTTTATGCAGCACCCCAACTCACCTTTCCCCTTAAGCAAGCATAAGTTGGTTTTCTAAATTTGAGACCCTGTTCTGTTCTGTAATTCAGTTCCTGTGTAGCCAAGTTTACATTCCGTGTATTACTGATATCTTATGATGTTTCTTTTTCTGTGTGACTTATTTCAGTTAGAATCATCATACCTGAATCCACTCATTGTGCTGCTAAGGGCCTGATGACATAGATTTCATTGCTGAGTGATATTGCTTTGTAAGTAAATACCACAAGTTCTTTATCCATTTTTCACTTTCTGCGATGTTGAACTTGTACTGTAAACGAGGTTCTTGTAAACAGAGGCGTCCCAAACTTTGAGGTGGCTGTGTCTTTTTGATTTTAATTTCCCTAAGCTATAGGACCATAAGTGGAAGTGCCCTAGGCTCTGTTGCTTTGTTTTTTAGATGTTTCAGGAAACACCATACACTTCCCCCGAGTGTCTGTTGGCAATTTACATCCCGCCCATCAGCATAACAAGGCTCCCAGTTCTCCATGGCCTGTCCTGCCTTTCTGGATTTTACACTTTATTCAGATGGCTCTTTTGACCGGGGGGAAGTGAGACTTCATTGTAGTGCAGATTTCCTTTGCAAGCTTGCTTGGTTGGCCAAAAAGGGCGTATGCGTTTTTTCCTGAATATATTCAGGAAAAAACGCATACGCCCTTCTTGGCCAAGTGCATCATTGTGGACGTTCTGCCTCTTTTCCTATGCTTTCAATGCAATTCCAGTCTACCTCCTGAAATCGGTTTCCTGCAATTCTGCCCCGCTTTCAAGTCCTCTTGGCAGCCTTACTTCAGTATATTTTTGGACGATAGCTGTCATTTATAACTCTGCAGGTTTGTGAATTACAGTGCCCCTGAGCTCCTTTCTTCAACTCGCTTTCTTGTGAGCTGGCCGCAACACCGCAGGATGGCTTCAGGCCCTAATCTGGTTCCGGCACGGCACGCTGAGCCTTTGGTTAATTCCTCTTCCTGGTGGGAAATGAGAGTTAAATTTGCCCGTCCAGACACCTCCAGCTAGTATCTCATTGGTTCTCGCTATTCCTGTTCATCTTCCGCAGAAATTGCAAACTGGGCCAAACAGGAGGTTAAAGGCGCTGACTCTCCAAGTCGGGAGAGTGTTAGTAAAGCGTCTGGAATGTTGCACCCGAGTACCAGGGGACGAAAACTGAGACATATTTGAACACGTCTCCCGTTCACACGGTTGATCATACTCTGGGTTCCACATGCATGTTTTAGCTGAAGGAAGAATACCTTAAACCTGGAGAGTTGAGACCTGTGGAATGTGTACCATGCAATATGATTTCAAAGGGTCTTCATTTGCTCACCGAACCTCTCCAATCCTATCACTGCTGCGTTTATGCCCCTGTACACACGCTTGATTCTCTTTCGGAGACATAGCAATCCATAGGTTTTAAGATACTTACTAGTCAGGTACATTCTTAGGCGTTTAATATGGGGTGTTGAGTCCATTTCGTTGAACAAGGAGTAGCTCTTGTCTATTCCATATTTGGCTTAAGGAACTTTATCTGTGCTCATTTCAATCTCTGGTTTTATGCAGCACCCTAACTCACCTTTCCCCTTAAGCAAGCATAAGTTGGTTTTCTAAATTTGAGACCCTCTTCTGTTCTGTAATTCAGTTCCTGTGTAGCCAAGTTTACATTCCGTGTATTACTGATATCTCATGATGTTTCTTTTTCTGTGTGACTTATTTCAGTTAGAATCATCATACCTGAATCCACTCATTGTGCTGCTACGGGCCTGATGACATAGATTTCATTGCTGAGTGATATTGCTTTGTAAGTAAATACTACAACTTCTTTATCCATTTTTCACTTTCTGCGATGTTGAACTTGTACTGTAAACGAGGTTCTTGTAAACAGAGCCGTTCCATACTTTGGGGTGGCTGTGTCTTTTTGATTTTAATTTCCCTAAGCTATAGGACCATAAGTGGAAGTGCCCTAGGCTCTGTTGCTTTGTTTTTTAGATGTTTCAGGAAACACCATACACTTCTACCGAGTGTCCTTTGGCAATTTCCATCCCGCCCATCAGCATAACAAGGCTCCCAGTTCTCCATGGCCTGTCCTGCCTTTCTGGATTTTACACTTTTTTCAGATGGCCCTTTTGACCGGGGGGAAGTGAGACTTCATTGTAGTGCAGATTTCCTTTGCAAGTTTGCTTGGTTGGCCAAAAAGAGCGTATGCGTTTTTTCCTGAATATATTCAGGAAAAAACGCATACGCCCTTTTTGGCCAAGTGCATCATTGTGGACGTTCTGCCTCTTTTCCTATGCTTTCAATGCAAATCCAGTCTACCTCCTGAAATCGGTTTCCTGCAATTCTGCCCCGCTTTCAAGTCCTCTTGGCAGCCTTACTTCAGTATATTTTTGGACGATAGCTGTCATTTATACCTCTGCAGGTTTGTGAATTACAGTGCCCCTGAGCTCCTTTCTTCAACTCGCTTTCTTGTGACCTGGCCACAACACCGCAGGATGGCTTCAGGCCCTTATCTGGTTCCGGCACGGCACGCTGAGCCTTTGGTTAATTCCTCTTCCTGGTGGGAAATGAGAGTTAAATTTGCCCGTCCAGACACCTCCAGCTAGTCTCTCATTGGTTCTCGCTATTCCTGTTCATCTTCCACAGAAATTGCAAACTGGGCCAAACAGGAGGTTAAAGGGACTGACTCTCCAAGTCGGGAGAGTGTTAGTAAAGCGTCTGGAATGTTGCACCCGAGTACCAGGGTACGAAAACTGAGACATATTTGAACACGTCTCCCAATCCCATGGTTGATCATACTCTGGGTTCCACATGCATGTTTTAGCTGAGGGAAGAATACCTTAAACCTGGGTAGTTGAGACCCGTGGAATGGGTACCATGCAATATGACTTCAAAGGGTCTTCATTTGCTCACCGAACCTCTCCAATCCTATCACTGCTGCGTTTATGCCCCTGTACACATGCTTGATTCTCTTTCGGAGACATAGCAATCCATAGGTTTTAAGATACTTACTAGTCAGGTACATTCTTAGGCGTTTAATATGCGGTGTTGAGTCCATTTCGTTGAGCAAGGAGTAGCTCTTGTCTATTCCATGTTTGGCTTAAGGAACTTTATCTGTGCTCATTTCAATCTCTGGTTTTATACAGCACCCCAACTCACCTTTCTCCTTAAGCAAGTATAAGTTGGTTTTCTAAATTTGAGACCCTGTTCTGTTCTGTAATTCAGTTCCTGTGTAGCCAAGTTTACATTCCGTGTATTAGTGATATCTTATGATGTTTCTTTTTCTGTGTGACTTATTTCAGTTAGAATCATCGTACCTGAATCCACTCATTATGCTGCTACGGGCCTGATGACATAGATTTCGTTGCTGAGTTATACTGCATTGTACGTAAGTACCACAAGTTCTTTATCCATTTTTTACTTTCTGTGATATTGAACTTGTATGGTAAACGAGGTTCTTGTAAACAGAGGCGTCCCAAACTTTGAGGTGGCTGTGTCTTTTTTATTTTAATTTCCCTAAGCTATAGGACCATAAGTGGAAGTGCCCTAGGCTCTGTTGCTTTGTTTTTTAGATGTTTCAGGAAACACCATACACTTCTCCCGAGTGTCTGTTGGCAATTTCCATCCCGCCCATCAGCATAACAAGGCTCCCAGTTCTCCATGGCCTGTCCTGCCTTTCTGGATTTTACACTTTTTTCAGATGGCCCTTTTGACCGGCGGGAAGTGAGACTTCATTGTAGTGCAGATTTCCTTTGCAAGTTTGCTTGGTTGTCCAAAAAGGGCGTATGCGTTTTTTCCTGAATATATTCAGGAAAAAACGCATACGCCCTTTTTGGCCAAGTGCATCATTGTGGACGTTCTGCCTCTTTTCCTATGCTTTCAATGCAATTCCAGTCTACCTCCTGAAATCGGTTTCCTGCAATTCTGCCCCGCTTTCAAGTCCTCTTGGCAGCCTTACTTCAGTATATTTCTGGACGATAGCTGTCATTTATAACTCTGCAGGTTTGTGAATTACAGTGCCCCTGAGCTCCTTTCTTCAACTCGCTTTCTTTTGAGCTGGCCGCAACACCGCAGGATGGCTTCAGGCCCTAATCTGGTTCCGGCACGGCACGCTGAGCCTTTGGTTATTTCCTCTTCCTGGTGGGAAATGAGAGTTAAATTTGCCCGTCCACACACCTCCAGCTAGTCTCTCATTGGTTCTCCCTATTCCTGTTCATCTTCCGCTGAAATTGCAAACTGGGCCAAACAGGAGGTTAAAGGCGCTGACTCTCCAAGTGGGGAGAGTGTTAGTAAAGCGTCTGGAATGTTGCACCCGAGTACCAGGGTACGAAAACTGAGACATATTTGAACACGTCTCCCGATCACATGGTTGATCATACTCTGGGTTCCACATGCATGTTTTAGCTGAAGGAAGAATACCTTAAACCTGGAGAGTTGAGACCCGTTTAATGGGTACCATGCAATATGACTTCAAAGGGTCTTCATTTGCTCACCGAACCTCTCCAATCCTATCACTGCTGCGTTTATGCCCCTGTACACACGCTTGATTCTCTTTTGGAGACATAGCAATCCATATGTTTTAAGATACTTACTAGTCAGGTACATTCTTAGGCGTTTAATATGCGGTGTTGAGTCCATTTCATTGAGCAAGGAGTAGCTCTTGTCTATTCCATATTTGGCTTAAGGAACTTTATCTGTGCTCATTTCAATCTCTGGTTTTATGCAGCACCCCAACTCACCTTTCCCCTTAAGCAAGCATAAGTTGGTTTTCTAAATTTGAGACCCTGTTCTGTTTTGGAATTCAGTTCCTGTGTACCCAAGTTTACATTCCGTGTATTAGTGATATCTTATGATGTTTCTTTTTCTGTGTGACTTATTTCAGTTAGAATCATCGTACCTGAATCCACTCATTATGCTGCTACGGGCCTGATGACATAGATTTCATTGCTGAGTGATACTGCATTGTACGTAAGTACCACAACTTCTTTATTCATTTTTCAAATTCTGCGATATTGAACTTGTACGGTAAACCAGGTTCTTGTAAACAGAGACGTCCCAAATTTTGGGGTGGCTGTGTCTTTTCAATTTTAATTTCCCTAAGCTATAGGACCGTAAGTGGAACTGCCCTAAGCTCTGTTGCTTTGTTTTTTAGATGTTTCAGGAAACACCATACACTTCTCCAGAGTGGCTGTTGGCAATATTCATCCCACCCATCAGCATAATAAAGCTCCCAGTTCTCCATGGCCTGTCCTGCCTTTCTGGATTTTACACTTTTTTCAGATGGCCCTTTTGACTGGGGGGCAGTGAGACTTCATTGTAGTGCAGATTTCCTTTGCAAGCTTGCTTGGTTGGCCAGAAAGTGTGTATGCGTTTCTTCCTTAATATATTCAGGAAAAAACGCATACGCCCTTTTTGGCCAAGTGCATGATTGTTGATGTTCTGAGTCTTTTCATATGTTTTTGATGCAATTCCAGTCTACCTCCTGAAATCGGTTTCCTGCAATTCTGCCTTGCTGTCAGTGCCTCTTCATAGCCTTACCTCAATATACTTTTGGAAAATAGTTGTCGTTTATAACTCTGCAGGTTTTTGAATTGCAGTTGCCCTTAGTTCCATTTTTCAGGTCTTATTTTTGTGATCTTGCCTCATATCCACAGTATTTCTTCAGGCCCTATTCTTCTTCTGGGGCACCTTGCTGTGCCTTTGGTTAATTCTTCTTCCTATGTGAAATTAGAGTGACATGTGGCCATTGAAACCACTACAGCTATTTTCTCACTGGTTCCCCCTATTCCCATTCATCCTCCACACTAACTGCAGACTGTGCGATACCGGAACTTAAAGGCATTCACTCTCCATGTGGGGATGTTGTTAGTAAAGTGGCTGGAATGTTGATCCGGAGCCCCAGGAGAGGAAAATGAGGTGCGTTTTAGAAACCTTTCCTGATCATATGGTATACCATCTGCTGGATTTCCCATGCAAGGTTTAGCTGTAGGAAGATTCCCTTCAACCTGGAGTGTTGGGACCCTTGGAATGAGTAGCATGAAGTATTGCATTAAACTTTCGGCAGTTGCTCACCAAAGCTCACCAATCCTCTCAACCCCAAGTGTCCAGTCTTATGTCTTATCCAGCTGTGGGTTTATATGTGGTCATTCCAGGTTGCATCACAGCCCCTGAGCGAATTTTGTAAGAATTTTTCTCTCTTTCATTGTTTCTGCGTTTTGGTTTTAAAATTTATTTCTATAATGGGGTTTAGCTCATTTTCACTGCTGTGTTTGTGCCGTTTTGCACACACTTGATTCCCTTATGGAGATATATCAATACATGGGTTTTAAGATTCTTATTACTCAGATATATTTCTCTGCGGTGTATAGGGTGTGTTGAGGCCAGTTCATTGAGCAAGGTGTAGATCTTGTCTAATACCTATTTGGTTTATTGAACGGTATCTGTGCTAATTTCAAACTCTGGTTTTATGCATCACCCCACCTCTCCTTTCCCCTTAAGGTGACATAAGTGTGTTTTCTAAATGTGAGACACTGTTCTGTTTTGTAATTCATTTTTAGTGCAGCCATATTTATCCTCCCTCTATAAGTGATATCTTATGATATGTTTCTTTTTCTGTTTGACTTATTTCAAGTAGTATTATCGGACCTAAATCCACTCTTTATCCTTCTACTAGCCTTATTACA
Source organism: Delphinus delphis (assembly GCF_949987515.2). Classification (NCBI taxonomy): domain Eukaryota; kingdom Metazoa; phylum Chordata; class Mammalia; order Artiodactyla; family Delphinidae; genus Delphinus; species Delphinus delphis. Next base: position 324,262 of record NW_027192850.1, read on the forward strand.
TTGATTTCATGGTGAAGAGATATTCCATTGTACATAAGTACCACATCTTCTTTATCCATTGTTCTCTTTCCTGGGATATTTAAGGTGTACTGAAGTTGAGGTTCTTGTAAACAGAGTAGCCCTAAACTGTGGTGTGCTTGTGTCTTGTTGATTTTTAGACTTCCCTAGATATACTCCCGTGATTGGAAGTGCCCTATGCTCTGTAGCTCTGTTTTTTAGATGATTTAGGAACCACCATACACTTCTCCAGAGTGGCTCCCGGCAGTTCACACACTGTCCATCAGCGTATAAAGGCTCCCTGTTCTCCATCGCCTGTCCTGCATTTCTGGTTTTTACAATTTTTTCGGGTGGCCCTTTTGACCGGTGGGAAATGAGACTTCTTTGTTGTGCACATTTGCATTGCTTGCTTGCTTGGTTGCCCATAAAGTGCGTATGCGTTTTTTCCTGGATATATTCAGGAAAAAACGCATACTCCCTTTTGGGCCAACTGCATCATTGTCGAAATTCTGCCGCTTTTCATGTGCTTTAAAGACGAGTCCAATCTATCTCTTGAAATCTGTTTCTTGCAATTCTGTCTTGCATTCAGATCCTCTTCTTTGCCTTACCTCAGCATATTTTTGGACGTTAGTTTTCATTTATAACTCTGCAGGTTTGTGAATTGCAGTGACCCTGAGCTCCATTTTTTAAGTTGCTCTTTTGTGAGCTGGCCTCAAAGCCGCAGGATTGCTTCAGGCCCTATTTTGGCTCTGGTGAGGCAGGCTGAGCCTTTTTTTAATTCTTATTCTTAATGGGATATTAGAGTGACATGTGCCCGTCCAAACCCCTACAACTATTCTCTCATTGGTTCCCCCTCTTCCCGTTCATCCTCCTCACAATTTGCAAAATGTGTGAAACAGAAGTTTAAATGTGCTGATTCTCTAAGTGGGGAGATTCTAAGTAACGTGGCTGGAATGATGAACAGGAGCACCAGGAGAGGATAAATGAGCTGCATTTTAGACACATCTCCCGATCACATGGTGTACAGTCCTCTGGGTTTTCCATGCATGTTTTAGCTATAGGAAGATTCCTTGAACCTGCAGATTTGGGACCCATTGAATGGGTACCAGGTAGTATTACTTTAAAGGGTGTGCATTTCCTCACCCAACCTCACATTTCTCTTAGCGTGAACAGTTTCCAGCCTTATGTCTCATCCTGCTGTGGGTCTAGATGTGTTCAATCCATGTTGCATCACCGTCCCTGAGGAAAAGTTGTAAGAGGTTTTCTCTGTCTCTCTGTCGTTTATTTTTTTCAATTTATTACTATATTGGTTACAGCTGATTTTCAAAGCTCTGTTTCTTGCTGCTGTACATCCACTTGATTCACGTACAGAGAGACATCAATAAATTCTTTTTCAGATTCTTACCAGTCATAGATATTCTTTTCCGGTGACTTGAGTGTGCTGAGTGCAGTTCTTTTAGCTACCGTGTAGGCCTTGTTGATTATCAGTTTGGTATTTGGAATGGTATCTTTGCTAATTTCAACCTCTTGGATGATGCCTCACCCCTCCCCACCTTTCCGTTTAGCAGCCTTATGCGTGTTTTCTACATATTTGACTATGTTTTTGTTTTGTAATTTATTTCATGTGTAGCCATTTTGGATTCCACCTTTAAGTGATATCTTATGATATGTGTCTTTTTCTTTTTGAATTATGTCACTTAGAAAGATCATACGTAACTCCTCCGGAGTTGTTACAACTGGCCATATTTCATTGATTTCCAGGCTGAGTAATATTCCACTCTACATAAGTACCACATCTCTATCCATTTTTTCCCTCCAGAGACATTTAAGTTATATCCTAGTTGAGGATCTTTTAAACAGAGAGGCAGTAAACATTGGGGTGCCTGTGTCCTCTCGATTTTTGTTTTTCCCAGGATATACGCCCATGAGTGCAAGTGCCCTATGCTCTGTAGCTCATTTTTTAGATGCTTTAGTAAACACAATACACTTCTCCAGAATGGCCGTTGGCAATATACATTTCCACTATAAGCCTCACAGGGCTCCCTCTTCTCCTTGCCCTGTCCTGCATTTCTGGTGTTTACACTTTATGAGGATGGCTCTTCTGACTGATGCGAAGTGATATCTTTTGTAGTATTGATTTCCAGTGCCCACCTGTTTGGTTGGCTAAAAAAGTGTATGCCCTTTTCTTGAATATATACAGGAAAAAACGCATACAGCCTTTTTGGCCAACTGCAATGTTGGCAATGTTCAGCCCCTTTTCTTGTGCTTAATGGCGAGTTCTTTCTACCTCCTCAAATCCCTTTCCTGCCATTCTCCCTTGCTTACCAATCCTTTTCTCTGACTTTCCTCAAGACATTTTTCAGTGATAGATATTTTCAACTCTGCAGTTTCGTGAATTTTACTGCCCCTGAGTTCCATTGTTCAACTTGTGTTTATGGGAACTGGCCACAAAGCAGTGGGATTTCCTCAAGCCCCATACTGTTTCCATGGGCAACCCTAGCCTTTGGTCAATTCATCTTCCTGATTGGAAATTAGAGTGACATGTGCCTGTCTGAACACCTAGGACTTGTCTCTCATTGTTCCTCATCCTCCCGCTTCATCCTCTGGACAAATTCCAAACTGTACGCAACAGGATGTTGACAGTGCTGACATCTCCAAGTGGGGAGACTGTTAGTAAAGACGCTGGAGGGGTGAACCCGAGCACCAGGAGATGAGGAGATGAGATGCCTTTTCCAAACTCTTCCCGATCAGACGGTATACCATCCTCTGGGTGTGACAGACATGTTTTAGCAGTAGGAAGAGTCCCATTCATGTAAGGAGAACACCAGGGCTTTTTCAAAATCAGTGTCTCCCCGAAACCCAAACTGGGGAATTTTTTAAGCTACGGCTACACATATGTTCATTAAGGGCCTTGGGAAGTAGGCAGAGTCCAAACTTTAGATGATTGAAGTCTTCAGGGTCAGAAGCACTCACCACCGGCTTCCCTTAGGTTACACTTTAACTGTCATTGATAGATGATGTCAATAAAAATATCTATTCTTTTTCAGATTATTTCCCCTTATAGGTTATTGCAAAATATTGAGTGTAGTTCCCTGTGCTATACAGTAGTTCCTTGTTGATGATCTATTTTATACATAGCAGTGTGTATGTGTTAATCCCAAACTGTTAATTTATCCCTCCTCCCACCTTTCCCCTTTGGTAATAATAAATTATAAGATTTTATACTTCTCAGAAATGGGGGAGCTGAAAGAGAGGTATCATTTTCAATGGAAAAGCATTTAAAACAAGATTGAAGCTTTAACCAAGATTATTAGATGTACATCCTTGGAAAGAAATCACTTCATTTCTCTAATATTGACCTGACAAATAAGACAAACCTTTTCACTGAACTTGCTTATAATAAAGTGATGGAAATATCAAATGGAAGTGTTAGAAACATCTTATTTTACCCGAGCCTTATACACTGTTCTATGTTAACTACAGTTTGGCTCACACATCTCTTCATTGAAGTTACAATAGTCTCAATTTCTGTTACTGATCCTCCAGAGTGGACCCCAACATGTGTCCCCCTGCCCAGTGTCATTGGGGCCAACAGATCGAGACTGAGTTTGGTTCACAAGCAAAGGAAACTTTATATTTTGATCAGAGAATGGAGAGGTGAGAGCATGCACTACCCCGTGGGCTGTGGGCTGGGCTGCTGTGTAGAGATCCTGTGAGAGTCAGTGGGAGGGAGGGGGCGGAGCTCTCGAGGGTCGGGTTGGCTGTAGCTCAGGCTCTATATCTCGGAGTCTGCACTGGGCCCCAGGAGCTGAGGTGTCGACCCAGCCATTCTGCACTAGGAAATCTGGTCTGAAGTGCCGGGTGTGGAACCTCTGCATGCGGGACCCTAGGAGCACGTGAAATTAGACAAAGCACAAAGGATAAAAAAGGTCAGACTTGACTTTATTGCCCAGATTCTATTTTTATCTCCCAGGGATTTTTAATGGGCTTTGCTGGGGACAAACCCCTCCTCTGCCTTTTGTCCCGTTCCTTATTCTTGGAGTGCTGAGGGTGCAGACCCTTCTTCTGTAACTGCTGAGTGCTGAGTTGGGAGCCCTCATACCAGGGGACGAGGGTCAGAACTTCTCCCCAGCAGCCTCCAGGTGACGTTGATTGGCCCCAGGACCCCTGCCTCCCTGCTCGTCCGCCTGAGCACCAGCATTGGAAGTGTTATAGATTCTAATGACCTTTAAGGGTCCAGGAAAGAGATGTGCAGAGACGCTGTGGGGGCCGGTTTCACCCCGCCCCACATTTGTTCGGCCACCTTAGGCTGACCGTTTCTGCCAGCCTAGATGCTCTGGCCAGTAGTCTGCGCTTTCTTCAATTAGGCCCCTGAATTAACGTACAAACAGCACCAGGTGTCAGAGCCCTGCCTGCTCAACTCCCAGACAGTCCAGGGTCAGTGGTGATCAAGGACCATGATGGCCACTGAGTCAACAGCCTTTTGAAGTAAACAGGAGTCCAGCCGGTCTTATTGGCCACCATCATCACGGTGTCTGTAGGCTTTTCTATGGTGACAGTGTGATATACGGTTCCCCCGCCAAGATTATTAGCTCCCCTCCGGGTGCAGTAAGTCCTGCAAGCAGTAGTCTACTCCTTCGGGACACACTATTGTTGTTTTATGAGAGAAACTCCAGGTCAAGTGATGTTCACACGAGTCGTCATGGTGCCCTGTTGCCCCCGGTTATCTCTCTGGATGTTGGAGTTGGAGGGCCTCCTCAGTCGAGGTCGGTGTGCCCACGGAGCAAACCCTGCAACTTCAGGGCATGGTTGGTGATTAGGATCACCACGTGGGGTCCTTTTCCCTTAGGAGGGAGGTGGCCTTTTGGGCTGCTGATTTCCAGGTTTTTAGATACCGCCAGTATCTTGGCCAGATGTGGCAGTGGGCCAAGCCCCTTGGTGACTCTAGTTTATCCTACCTGGATGGCATTCTTGCGTTGTTCCATTTCAAGTGGTCCCAGTTTTTGCACTAATTCTCCAATGGCGGTTCACCTTTCACCGGGAATGTAAAGGTCAAAGGGTTTAGCTCAATTAGAGAGTTCCAGGACAAGGGTCTGAATTGACTGCTCTTTCCATTCTTGAAAGGCCACTTCTGGATTCTGTTCAAAAGGATCATCATCTTTTCCTTTCAGTGTTTCATATAGAGGCCCAGCTAGTAGACTGTAGTTAGGGATCCAGAAGCAGCAAACCCTGGCCTCCCCAGGAACCCCTAAGCTGTCTTCTAGTTTTAGAAAGGGGTAAGGCTGAAAATGGTTTCTTCCCTTTCCTGGGATGGGCTTCTCTGACCTTGTGTGAGAATGAAGCCCAGGCAGGTCACCGCAGTCTGTGATATTTGAGCTTTTTCTTGGACAACTTCTATCCTTTATTGGCTTGGTAGTTCAGAGGCCTCCTTAGTAGGGCTGGCGATCAGAATGTCATCTGCATATTGAAGGAGGGTTTCCTTTTCCAGAGGTAGAACTTTTCGGTCTTTAGCTAAGCTTTCCCCAAAGATGGTGTGGGAATTTTTGCACCCTTGGGGCAAGACGGCCCGGAAGTATTGTTTTAGTTGTATGTTGAGTCCTGCCACTCACAAGCCAAAATTTCTTGTGACTCTGGGACTAATGGAATACAAAAGAAGGCATCATTGAAGACTAATACAGAATACCATGTCCTGGTGGTTGGTAGAATGACCATCAGGGTGTAGGAATCAGGAGCAACTGGAGGTATATCCTCGGTGGCTTCACTGACTGTCCTGACATCCTTTACCAGGTCCCCAGCAGCCCATGGGGCTCTCGTGGTCAGACCAATCCCAGGATATGGAGCTCTCCTGGGCAGGTACCCCACCCCCAACCCAGCCCACGGGGCTCTCATGGTCAGGCCCCTCCCAGGATACAGAGCTACCCTTGCAGGTACCGTGGCAGGGCTGGGCACACAGGAACTGTGCACATAGCCCTCATTGCAGAGCACCCCCAGCTCACCTGTCGCTCAGAGCTGACACAGAGCACCTCAGAGCAGGACTTGAACTAACAAACAGCAGCTCCGACAGGTCTGTGACCCTGGGCATCACTCTGTGTGGCCTCCCTCCACCTGGTCTTCCAGAGACTTCCACTGCACCCAGGGCACCAGGCCTCTGTCTCCAACCACCACCCACCCCTCCTCTCCGTGACTCCTGGGTTCCTCTCATTAGGAGAGGGTTTTCTTGAAGTTGTCTCCCACTCATGGGCCAGATAAAATGATTAGAAAACAAGCCAAAGCTGCAGCCCCTTGTCTATCCTGACTCTCAGGAGCCCACACCTGTTCCTTGGACCTGACCGGTTCAGCAAGTTCCATTTTCTGCAACTGTGAGCCCCTGAGGGGTGATGATTGGCTGACCTGGGCAGCCTTACCATGCCAGCCAGCCCTCCCCAGGTGTGCCTGGGTTGAGATCAATATAAATACCACTCCAGGCAGCAAGAGCCCCTGCAGCCGTGCCTGACGCCATTTTCTCTGCCCTGTCAGCAGTCTCGGGGCTGGGCTGGTGGGAGGGAGTGAGAGGCCACGGCTTTGTGGGTGGCCCAGTGTGAGTGGGGCTCTGCTGGACTTTCTGCAGCAGTTGCCAGGCTGCCACCTGCTAAAGAAGAGGATGTGTCACCCATACCTGCTGCTGGAATTTCTCCCTGGGCAGAGGTGAGGAAGGAAAAAAGCAGTGGGGGCAGGGACAGGACGGGTATCTCAGGCAGGGAAATGGAAATCTTCCAGAAGAGCACCCAGGGCCAGGACCATCCTGGCTGGCCTGCAGGCACCAAGTCAGCTGGCATCCTGTCACTCGTGTGGCTCTATGGCCCTTCCTCTAGGCTTTCAAGTCCTTGTATATATTCAGGTGTTTTACCTGGGAAGGGTGGGAACAGTTCAGCAGCAACTGGCCTGGGGCTCAGCTCACGTTTACTCACAGATGCCTCGGCACGGTGCCCCAGCTTTGCAATGAGGACGCTTGTTGTGTGGGGGCTGCTGGCTGAATGGGAGACGATTCCCCACCACTGACCAACTTCAGAATTGTTTACAACTGGAGTAAGTGCCCTGATACGGTTTTCCTCTGAGTAACTGGTGGGTTCTGTTTTTTTTTTTCTCTTTTTCCTTTTTGGTTCAAGGTAGATTTTATTCCTCTTTTTTGTATTTACAGATATAAGCATGGAAATAATTTATTCATATAAATACATGTATGTGAAGGGAATAATTGTTTTTTCTGTTTTATTTTTTAAATTTTATTTGTTTTTAATTTTGAATTTTATTTTATATTTTTATACAGCAGGTTCTTATTGGTTATCTATTTTATACATATAAATGTTTACATGCCAATCCCAATCTCTCAAATCCTCCCACCACCACCCTCCCAAGAGCTTTCCCCCCTTGTTGTCCATACGATTGTTGTCTACATCTGTTGCTCTATTTATGCCTTGCAAAATGGTTAATCTGTACAGTTTTTCTAGGTTCCACATATATGCATGAATATACAAGATTTGTTTTTCTCTTTCTGACTTACTTCACTCTGTATGACAGTCTCTAGATCCATCGACGTCTCTACAAATGACCCAATTTCATTCCTTTCATGGCTTAGTAATATTCCATTTTATATATGTACCACATCTTTATGCATTCGTCTGTCTGTGGGCATTTAGGTTGCTTCCATTACCTCGATATTGTAAATAGTGATGCAATGAACATTGTGGTGAATGTCTCTTTTTGATTTCTGGTTTTGTCTGGGTATATGTCCAGTACTGGGATTGCTGTATCATATGGTAATTCTATTATTAGTTTCTTAAGAAACTCCATATTGTTCTCCATAGTGACTGTATCAATTTATATTCCCAACAATAGTGGAAGAGGCTTCCTTTTCTCCACACCCTTTCCAGCATTTGTTGTTTGTAGATTTTCAGATGATGCCCATTCTAACAGGTGTGAGGTGATACCTCATTGTTGAGTCCATTTCGTTGAGCAAGGGGTAGGTCTTGTCTATTACATATTTGGCTTATGGAACGGTATCTGTGCTAATTTCAAACTCTGGTTTTATGCAGCACCCCAACTCACCTTTCCCCTTAAGCAAGCATAAGTTGGTTTTCTAAACTTGAGACCCTGTTCTGTTTTGTAATTCAGTCCATGTGTAGCCAAGTTTACATTCCGTGCATTAGTGATACCTTATGATGTTTCTTTTTCTGTGTGACTTATTTCACTTAGGATCATCGTGCCTCAATCCACTCATTATGCTGGTACAGGCATGGTGACACAGATTTCATTGCTGAGTGGTATTCTGTTGTACGTAAGTACCGCAACTTCTTTATCAATTATTTGTTCTCTGGGATATTTAACGTGTATTGTAGAAGAGGTTCCTGTAAACAGATCCGTCCCAAATTTTGGGGTGGCTGTGTTTTTAATTTTAATTTCCCTAAGCTATAGGACCATAAGTGGAAATACCCTAGACTCTGTTGCTTTGTTTTTCAGATGTATCAGGAAACACCATACACTTCTCCAGAGTGGCTGTTGGCAATTTACATCCTGCCCATCAGCATAACAAGGCTCCTTTTTCCCCATGGCCTGTCTTGCCTTTCTGGATTTTACACTTTTTTCAGATGGCCCTTTAGACCGGGGGGAAGTGACACTTCATAGTAGTTCGGATTTCCATTGCAAGCTTGCTTGGTTTGCCAAAACAGGCGTATGCGTTTTTTCCTGAATATATTCAGGAACAAACTCATACGTCCTTTTTTGCCAAGTGCATCATTGTCGATGTTCTGCCTCTTTTCCTATGCTTTAAATGCAAATCCAGTCTACCTCCTGAAATCGGTTTCCTGAAATTCTGCCCCGCTTTGAAGTCCTCTTCACAGCCTTACTTCAATATATTTTTGGACGTTATCTGTCATTTATAACTCTGCAGGTTTGTGAATTACAGGGCCCCTGAGCTCCTTTCTTCAACTCGCTTTCTTGTGAGCTGGCCACAAACCCGCAAGACTGCTTCAGGCCCTAATCTGCTTCTGGCAGGGCATGCTGAGCCTTTGGTTAATTCCTCTTCCTGGTGGGAAATGAGTGTTAAAAATGCCCGTCCAGACACCTACCTCACTCTCAACCCCTTGGTGATGTGGGTCCTCTGGTTTGTGGCCACCTTTGCTGGGTTCCTCACCTTTCGATGATGTGGCCCCACTAGTGTGAGGACACTCCTGCCTGGTTCCTATCCACGTGGTTATGTGGACCCCCTGGTGAGAGTCTGTTCCTGGCTGTGTTCCTCACCCTTCTGTGAGGGAGACCCTTTGCTGATAGGTCACTCCTGCATGGCTGGCACACATTGCCTTGGTGAAATCAGCCGTGTGGTGGCAGTTGGAGCATGCTGGGAATCTCCTCCCCCCGGTGATGAGGGCCCTCTTGCGTCAGGCCCTAACTGCTGGGCTCACCAACTTTTCTTAGTGAGCCCAGTGATGCTTTGGCACTCCTCTTAGGATCCCATCTCCATGGGGATGTGGGCCTTCTGCTCTGAGGTCCCAACGGCCGGGTTGTTCACATTTTCATGATGTGGGCTCTCTGGTGTTAGTTCACAGAGGCCTGGATCCCATAGCCTCTGTGCTCTTGGCCGCCTGCTGGGAGGTTCCAACTGCTGGATTCCTCACTTTTTTAATTTTTGGGGCCCTCTGTTGTGAGGATCCTCCTGTCTGCCTCACTCCCAGCCCCTTCGTGATGTGTGTCGTCTGGTTTGAGGCCACATGTGCTGGGTTCCTCACCTTTCGATGATGTGGGACCAATGGTCTTAGGAGACTCCTGCCTGGTTCACATCCCCTTGGTGATGTGGGCCCTCTGTTGAGAGTCTGATCCTGGCTGGGTTCCTCACCCATCTGTGAGGTGGGCCGTCTGCTGTGAGGTCACTCCTGCCTGGCTTGCTCACCTCGCCTTGTGGACATGAGCCCTCTGGTGGCACTTGGAGCCTGCTGGGAGCCTCCTTCCCTCGGTGATGAGGGCCCTCTGGCGTCAGGCCCTAACTGCTGGGCTCCCCACATTTTGTGATGTGCGCCCAGTGGTGCGAGGACACTCCAGCCAGGTTCACATCCCCATTGGGATGTGGGCCTTCTGCTCTGAGGTCCCAACGCCTGGGTTGCTCACAGTTTCATGATGTGGGTTCTCTGCTGTTAGTTCACTCCTGCCTGCATCCCATAGCTTCTGTGCTCTCGGCCGCCTGCTGGGAGGTTCCAACTGCTGGATTCCTCCCCTTTCTTATTCTTTGGGCCCTCTGTTTTTAGGCTACTCCTGCCTGCCTCACTCCCATTCCCTTTGTGATATGTGTCCTCTGATTTGAGGCCACATGTGCTGGGTTCCGCACCTTTCGATGATGTGGCCCCACTGGAGGGAAGACAGTCCTGACTGGTTCCCATCCCCTTGCTGATGTGGGCCCTCAGGTGAGAGTCTGATCCTGGCTGGGTTCCTCACCCTTCTGTGAGGTGGGCCCTCTGCTGTGAGGTCAATCATGCCTGTCTGGCACACGTCACCTTGGCGACATGGGCCCTCTGGTGGCAGTTGGAGTGTGCTGGGATCCTCCTCCCCTCGGTGATGAGGGCCCTCTTGCCTTAGGCCATAACTGCTGGGCTCCCCACATTTTCTGATGTGCGCCAAGTGAGTGAGGACACTCTTGCCAGGTTCCCATCCCCATGGGGATATGGGCCTTCTGCTCTGAGGTCAAAACGGCTGGCTTGCTCACAGTACCATGATGTGGGCCCTCTGCTGTGAGTTCACTCCGGCAAGGATCCCTTATCATCGGTGCTCTGAGCCGCCTGCTGGGAGGTTCCAACTGCTGGATTCCTCAACTTCTTTATTCTATGTGCCCTCTGTTGTGAGGCTCCTCCTGCCTGCCTCACTGCCAGCCCCTTGGTGATGGCTGTCCTATGGCTTGAGGCCACATGTGCTGCATTCCTCACCTTTCGATGATGTGGCCCCACTCGTGTGAGGACACTCCTGCCTGGTTCCCATCCCCTTGGTGAGGTGGGCCCTCTGGCGAGAGTCTAATCCTGGCTGGGTTCCTCAACGTTTTGTGAGGTGGGCCCTCTGCTGTGAGGTCACTCCTGCCTGGCTGGCACACGTCACCTTGGAGACGTGAGCTCTCTGGTGGCAGTTGGAGCGTGCAGGGTGCCTCCTCCTCTCGGTGATGACGGCCCTCTGGCGTCAGGCCCTAAATGGTGGGCTCCCCACATTTTCTGATGTGCGCCCAGTGGTGCGAGGACACTCCAGCCAGGTTCCCATTCCCATGGGGATGTGGGCCTTCTGTGCTGAGGTCCCAACGCCTGGGTTGCTCACAGTTTTATGATGTGGGCCCTCTGCTGTGAGCTCACTGTGGCCTGGATCCCATAGCCTTGGTGTTCTGGGCCGCCTGCTGGAAGGTCTAAATGCTGGAATCCTCATGTTTTTTATATTATGTGCCCTGTGTTGTGAGGCTACTCCTGCCTGCCTCACTCCAAGGCCCTTGGTGATGTGGGTCCTCTGGTTTGAGGACACATGTGCTGGGTTCCTCACCTTAAGATGATGAGACCCCACTTGTGTGAGGATAATCCTGACTGGTTCCCATCCCCTTCGTGATGTGGGCCCTCTGGTAAGAGTCTGATCCTGGCTGGGTTCCTCACCCATCTGTGAGGTGCGCCCTCTACTATCAGGTAACTCTTGCCTGGCCTGCTCACCTCGCCTTGTTGACATGAGCCCTCTGGTGGCACTTGGACCCTGCTGGGAGCCTCCTCACCTCTGTGATGAGGGCCCTCTGACGTCAGGCCCTAACTGCTGGGCTCCCCAACTTTTCTTAGTGAGCCCAGTGATGCTCGGGCACTCCTCTTAGGTTCCCATCTCCATGGGGATGTGGGCCTTCTGCTCTGAGGTTCCAACGGCTGGGTTGATCACAATTTCATGATGTGGGCTCTCTGGTCTTAGTTCACTGTGGCCTGGATCCCATAGCCTCTGTGCTCTTGGCTGCCTGCTGGGAGGTTCTAACTGCTCGATTCCTCAACTTTTGTATTCTATGGGTCCTGTGTTGTGATGCTCCTCCTGCCTGCCTCACTCGCAACCCCTTCGTGATGTGGGTCTTCTGGTTTGAGGCCACATGTGCTGGGTTCTGCAACTTTCAATGATGTGGCCCCACTGGTGTGAGGACACTCCTGCCTGGTTCCCATCCCCTTGGTGATGTGGGCCTTCTGGTGACAGTCTTATCCTGGCTGGGTTCCTCACTCTTCTGTGAGGTAGGCCCTCTGCTGTGAGGTCAATCCTGCCTGACTTGCACACATCACCTTGGCAACGTGGGCCCTCTGTTGGCACATGGAACCTGCTGGGAGCCTCCTCCCCTCGGTGATGACGGCCCTCTAGCATCAGGCCCTAACTGCTGGGCTCCCCACGTTTTCTGATGTGAGCCCAGTGTTGCCAGGACACTCCTGTCAGGTTCCCATCCCCATGGGGATGTGGGCTTTCTGCTCTGAGGTCCCAACGCCTGGGTTGCTCACAGTTTCATGATGTGGGCTTTCTGGTGTTAGTTCACTCCTGCCTGCATCCCATAGCTTCTGTGCTCTCGGCCGCCTGCTGGGAGGTTCCAAATGCTGGATTCCTCACCTTTTTTATTCTTTGGGCCCTCTGTTTTTAGGCTACTCCTACCTGCCTCACTCCCATCCCCTTTGTGATGTATGTCCTCTGATATGAGGCCACATGTGCTGGGTTCCTCACCTTTCGATGATGTGGCCCCACTGGTGGGAGGACAGTCCTGACTGGTTCCCATCCCCTTGGTGTTGTGGGCCCTCTGGTGAGAGTCTCATCCTGCCTCGGTTCCTCACCCTTCTGTGAGATAGGCCCTCTGCTGTGAGGTCACTACTGCCTGGCTGGCGCATGCCACCTTGTAGACGTGGGCCCTCTGTTGGCAGTCGAAACCTGCTGGGAGTCTCCTCCCCTCAGTTATGAGGGCCCCCTGGCGTCAGGCCCTAACTGCCGGGCTCCTAACATTTTCTGATATGTGCTAAGTGGTGCGAAGCCACTCCTGCCAGGTTCCCATCCCAATGGGGATGTGGGCCTTCTGTTCTGAGGTCCCAACGGCTGGGCTGCTCACAGGTTCATGATGTGGGCCCTCTGCTGTGAGTTCACTGTGGCCTGGATCCCATAGCCTCGGTGCTCTGGGCCACTTGCTGGGAGATTCCAACTGCTGGATTCCTCAACTTTTATATTCTATGGACCCTGTGTTGTGAGGCCGGTCCTGCCAGCCTCATTCCGAACCCCTTGGTGATGTGGTTCCTCTGGTTTGAGGCTACATGTGCTGGGATCCTCACCGTTCGATGATGTTGTCCCACTGGTGTGGGGACACTCCTGCCTGGTTCCCATCCCCTTGGTGATGTGGGCCCTCTGGTGAGAGTCTGATCCTGGCTGTGTTCCTCACCCTTCTGTGAGGTGGGCCCTCTGCTGTGAGGTCACTCCTGCCGGGCTGGCACACATCGCCTTGGCGACGTTGGCCCTCTGTTGGCAGCTGGAGCCTGCTGGGAGCCTCCTCCTCTCAGTGATGAGTGCCCTCTAGCGTCAGGCCCTAACTTCTGAGCACCCCACGTTTTCTGATGTGAGCCCAGTGATGCCAGGACACTCCTGTCATGTTCCCATCACCATGGGGATGTGGGCCTTCTGCTCTGAGGTCCCAATGTCTGGGTTGCTCACAGTTTCATGATGTGGGCTGTCTGGTGTTAGTTCACTCCGGCCTGGATCCCATAGCCTCTGAGCTCTGGGCCGCCTGCTGGGAGGTTCCAAATGCTGGATTCCTCACCTTTCTTATTTTTGGGCCCTCTGTTATGAGGCTCCTCCTGCCTGCCTCACTCCCAGCCCCTTGGTGATGGGTGTCCTATGGTTTGAAGCCACATGTTCTGGGTTCCTCACCTTTAGATGATGTGGCCCTACTCATGTGAGGACACTCCTGCCTGGTTCCAATCCATTTGGTGATGTGGGCCCTCTGGTGCGAGTCTGATCCTGACTGGGTTCGTCACACTTCTCTGAGGTGGGCCCTCTGCTGTGAGGTCATTCGTGCCTGGTTGGCACACATCACCTTGGCGACGTCAGCCCTCTGGTGGCAGTTGGAGCCTGCTGGGAGCCTCCTTCCCTTGGTGATGAGGGTCCTCTGGCATCAGGCCCTAACTGCTGGTCTCCCAAAATTTTCTGATACGTTCTCAGTGGTGCGAGGACACTCCTACCAGATTTCCATCCCCATGGGGATGTGGGCCTCCTGCTCTGAGGTCCCAATGGCTGGGTTGCTCAGTTTCATGACATGGGCCCTCTTCTGTGAGTTCACTGTGGCCTGGATCCCATAGCCTCGGTGCTCTGGGCCGCCTGCTGGGAGGTTCCAACTGCTGGATTCCTCACTTTTTTATTCTATGGGCCCAGTGTTGTGAGGCTACTCCTGCCTGCCTCACTCCGAGGCCCTTGGTGATGTGAGTCCTCTGGTTTGAGGACACATGTGCTGAGTACCTCACCTTTAGATGATGTGGCCCCACTGGTGTGAAGACACTCCTGCCTGGTTACCATCCCCTTGGTGATGTGGGCACTCTGGTGAGAGTCTGATGTTGGCTGGGTTTCTCACCCTTCTGTAAGGTGGGACCTCTGCTGTGAGGTAACTCCTGCCTGGCTTGCTCACGTTGCCTTGGCAATGTGAGCCCTCAGGTGGCAGTTAAACCTGCTGGGAATCTCCTCCCCTCAGTTATGAGAGCTCTGGATAAAACACATATGCCCTTTTTTGCCAAGTCCATTATTTTCCAAGTTCTGTCTCTTTCCTATGCTTTAAGAGCGACTCCCGTGTACCTTCTGAAATCGGTTTCCAGCAATTCTGCCCCGCATTCAAGTCCACTTCGCAGCCTTACTTCAGTATAATTTTGGATGATAGCTGTCATTTATAACTCCGCAGGTTTGTGAATTACAGTGTCCCTGAGCTCCTTTCTTCAACTCGATTTCTTGTGAGCTGGCCGCAAAACTGCAGGATCTCTTCAGGCCCTAATCTAGTTCCAGCACGGCATGCGGAGCCTTTGGTTCATTCGTCTTCCTGGTGGGAAATGAGAGTTAAATTTGCCCGTCCAGACACCTCCAGCTAGTCTCTCATTGGTTCTCCCTATTCCTGTTCAATTTCTGCAGAAATTGTACACTGGGCCAAACAGGAGGTTAAAGGCACTGACTCTCCAAGTGGGAAGAGTGTTAGTAAAGTGTCTGGAATGTTGCAGCCGAGTACCAGGGGACAAAAACTGAGACGCATTTGAACACGTTTCCCGATCACATGGTGGATCATACTCTGGGTTCCACATGCATGGTTTAGCTGAAGGAAGAATACCTTAAACCTGGAGAGTTGAGACCCATGGAATGGGTACCATGCAATATGACTTCAAAGGGTCTGCATTTACTCACCGAACCTCACCAATCCTATCACTGCTGCATTTATGCCACTGTACACACGCTTGATTCTCTTTTGGAGACATATAAATCGATAGGTTTTAAGATTCTTACTAGTCAGGTATATTCTTAGGTGTTTAATATGGGGTGTTGAGTCCACTTAGTTGAACAAGGATGAGCTCTTGTTATTACATATTTGGCTTATGGAACGGTATCTGTGCTAATTTCAATCTCTGGTTTTATGCAGCACCCCAACTCACCTTTCCCCTTAAGCAAGCATAAGTTGGTTTTCTACATTTGAGACCCTGTTCTGTTTTGTAATTCAGTTCCTGTGTAGCCAAGTTTACATTCCGTGCATTAGTGATATCTTATGATGTTTCTTTTTCTGTGTGACTTATTTCACTTAGAATCATCGCACCTGAATCCACTCATTATGCTGCTACAGGCCTGATGACATAGATTTCATTGCTGAGGGATATTGCATTGTACGTAAGTACCCCAACTTCTTTATCCATTTTTCACTTTCTGTGATACTGAACTTGTACCGTAAACGAGGTTCTTGTAAACAGAACCGTCCCAAAATTTGGGGTGGCTGTGTCTTTTTGATTTTAATTTCCCTAAGCTATAGGACCATAAGTGGAAGTGCCCTAGGCTCTGTTGCTTTGTTTTTTAGATGTTTCAGGAAACACCATACACTTCTCCAGAGTGGCTGTTGGCAATTTACATCCCGCCCATCAGCATAACAAGGCTCCCAGTTCTCCATGGCCTGTCCTGCCTTTCTGGATTTTACACTTTTTTCAGATGGCCCTTTTGACCGGGGTGGAAGTGAGACTTCATTGTAGTGCAGATTTCCTTTGCAAGCTTGCTTGGTTGGCCAAAAAGGGCGTATGCGTTTTTTCCTGAATATATTCAGGAAAAAACACATACGCCCTTTTTGGCCAAGTGCATCATTGTGGACGTTCTGCCTCTTTTCCTATGCTTTCAATGCAATTCCAGTCTACCTCCTGAAATCGGTTTCCTGCAATTCTGCCCCGCTTTCAAGTCCTCTTGGCAGCCTTACTTCAGTCTATTTTTGGACGATAGCTGTCATTTATAACTCTGCAGGTTTGTGAATTACAGTGCCCCTGAGCTCCTTTCTTCTACTCGCTTTCTTGTGACCTGGCCGCAACCCCGCAGGATGGCTTCAGGCCCTAATCTGGTTCCGGCACGGCACGCTGAGCCTTTGGTTAATTCCTCTTCCTGGTGGGAAATGAGAGTTCAATTTGCCCGTCCAGACACCTCCAGCTAGTCTCTCATTGGTTCTCGCTATTCCTGTTCATCTTCCGCAGAAATTGCAAACTGGGCCAAACAGGAGGTTAAAGGGACTGACTCTCCAAGTCGGGAGAGTGTTAGTAAAGCGTCTGGAATGTTGCACCCGAGTACCAGGGTACGAAAACTGAGACATATTTGAACACGTCTCCCGATCACATGGTTGATCATACTCTGGGTTCCACATGCATGTTTTAGCTGAAGGAAGAATACCTTAAACCTGGGGAGTTGAAACCCGTGGAATGGGTACCATGCAATATGACTTCAAAGGGTCTTCATTTCCTCACCGAACCTCTCCAGTCCTATCACTGCTGCGTTTATGCCCCTGAACACATGCTTGATTCTCTTCGGAGACATAGCAATCCATAGGTTTTAAGATACTTACTAGTCAGGTACATTCTTAGGCGTTTAATATGCGGTGTTGAGTCCATTTCCTTGAGCAAGGAGTAGCTCTTGTCTATTCCATATTTGGCTTAAGGAACTTTATCTGTGCTCATTTCAACCTCTGGTTTTATGCAGCACCCCAACTCACCTTTACCCTTAAGCAAGCATAAGTTGGTTTTCTAAATTTGAGACCCTGTTCTGTTCTGTAATTCAGTTCCTGTGTAGCCAAGTTTACATTCCGTGTATTACTGATATCTTATGATGTTTCTTTTTCTGTGTGACTTATTTCAGTTAGAATCATCGTACCTGAATCCACTCATTATGCTGCTAAGGGCCTGATGACATAGATTTCATTGCTGCGTGATATTGGTTTGTAAGTCAATACCACAACTTCTTATCCATTTTTCACTTTCTGCGATGTTGAACTTGTACTGTAAACGAGGTTCTTGTAAACAGAGGCGTCCCAAATTTTGGGGTGGCTGTGTCTTTTTGATTTTAATTTCCCTAAGCTATAGGACCATAAGTGGAAGTGCCCTAGGCTCTGTTGCTTTGTTTTTTAGATGTTTCAGGAAACACCATACACTTCTCCGGAGTGCCTGTTTGCAATTTCCATCCCGCCCATCAGCATAACAAGGCTCCCAGTTCTCCATGGCCTGTCATGCCTTTCTGGATTTTACACTTTTTTCAGATGGCCCTTTTGACCGGGTGGAAGTGAGACTTCATTGTAGTGCAGATTTCCTTTGCAAGCTTGCTTGGTTGTCCAAAAAGGGCATATGCGTTTTTTCCTGAATATATTCAGGAAAAAACGCATATGCCCTTTTTGGCCAAGTGCATCATTGTGGACGTGCTGCCTCTTTTCCTATGCTTTCAATGCAATTCCAGTCTACCTCCTGAAATCGGTTTCCTGCAATTCTGCCCCACTTTCAAGTCCTCTTGGCAGCCTTACTTCAGTATATTTTTGGACGATAGCTGTCATTTATAACTCTGCAGGTTTGTGAATTACAGTGCCCCTGAGCTCCTTTCTTCAACTCGCTTTCTTTTGAGCTGGCCGCAAAACCGCAGGATGGCTTCAGGCCCTAATCTGGTTCCGGCACGGCATGCTGAGCCTTTGGTTATTTCCTCTTCCTGGTGGGAAATGAGAGTTAAATTTGCCCGTCCAGACACCTCCAGCTAGTCTCTCATTGGTTCTCCCTATTCCTGTTCATCTTCCGCAGAAATTGCAAACTGGGCCAAACAGGAGGTTAAAGGCGCTTACTCTCCAAGTGGGGATAGTGTTAGTAAAGCATCTGGAATGTTGCACCCGAGTACCAGGGGAGGAAAACTGAGACATATTTGAACACATCTCCCTTTCACACGGTTGATCATATTCTGCGTTCCAGATGCATGTTTTAGCTGAAGGAAGAATACCTTAAACCTGGAGAGTTGACACCCGTGGAATGGGTACCATGCAATATGACTTCAAAGGGTCTTCATTTGCTCACCGAACCTCTCCAATCCTATCACTGCTGCGTTTATGCCCCTGTACACACGCTTGATTCTCTTTTGGAGACATAGCAATCCATAGGTTTTAAGATACTTACTAGTCAGGTACATTCTTAGGCGTTTAATATGGGGTGTTGAGTCCATTTCGTTGAGCAAGGAGTAGCTCTTGTCTATTCCATATTTGGCTTAAGGAACTTTATCTGTGCTCATTTCAATCTCTGGTTTTATGCAGCATCCCAACTCACCTTTCACCTTAAGCAAGCATAAGTTGCTTTTCTAAATTTGAGACCCTGTTCTGTTTTGGAATTCAGTTCCTGTGTAGCCAAGTTTACATTCCGTGTATTAGTGATATCTTATGATGTTTCTCGTTCTGTGTGACTTATTTCAGTTAGAATCATCGTACCTGAATCCACTCGTTATGCTGCTACGGGCCTGATGACATAGATTTCATTGCTGAGTGATACTGCATTGTACGTAAGTACCACAAGTTCTTTATCCATTTTTCACTTTCTGTGATATTGAACTTGTACGGTAAATGAGGTTCTTGTAAACAGAGGTGTCCCAAACTTTGGGGTGGCTGTGTCTTTTTGATTTTAATTTCCCTAAGCTATAGGACCATAAGTGGAAGTGTCCTAGGCTCTGTTGCTTTGTTTTTCGATGTCTCAGGAAACACCATACACTTCTCTCGAGTGTCTGCTGGCAATTTACATCCCGCCCATCAGCATAACAAGGCTCCCAGTTCTCCATGGCCTGTCCTGCCTTTCTGGATTTTACACTTTTTTCAGATGGCCCTTTTGACCGGGGGGAAGTGAGACTTCATTGTAGTGCAGATTTCCTTTGCAAGCTTGCTTGGTTGGCCAAAAAGGGCGTATGCGTTTTTTCCTGAATATATTCAGGAAAAAACGCATACGCCCTTTTTGGCCAAGTGCATCATTGTGGACGTTCTGCCTCTTTTCCTATGCTTTCAATGCAATTCCAGTCTACCTCATGAAATCGGTTTCCTGCAATTCTGCCCCGCTTTCAAGTCCTCTTGGCAGCCTTACTTCAGTCTATTTTTGGACGATAGCTGTCATTTATAACTCTGCAGGATTGTGAATCACAGTGCCCCTGAGCTCCTTTCTTCAACTCGCTTTCTTTTGAGCTGGCCGCAAAACCGCAGGATGGCTTCAGGCCCTAATCTGGTTCCGGCACGGCACGCTGAGCCTTTGGTTATTTCCTCTTCCTGGTGGGAAATGAGAGTTAAATTTGCCCGTCCAGACACCTCCAGCTAGTCTCTCATTGGTTCTCGCTATTCCTGTTCATCTTCCGCAGAAATTGCAAACTGGGCCAAACAGGAGGTTAAAGGCGCTGACTCTCCAAGTGGGGAGAGTGTTAGTAAAGCGTCTGGTATGTTGCACCCGAGTACCAGGGGAAGAAAACTGAGACATATTTGAACAAGTCTCCCGTTCACACGGTTGATCATACTCTGGGATCCACATGCATGTTTTAGCTGAAGGAAGAATACCTTAAAACTGGAGAGTTGAGACCTGTGTAATGGGTACCATGCAATATTACTTCAAAGGGTGTTCATTTGCTCACCGAACCTCTCCAATCCTATCACTGCTGCGTTTATGCCCCTGTGCACACGCTTGATTCTTTTTTGGAGACATAGCAATCCATAGGTTTTAAGATACTTACTAGACAGGTACATTCTTAGGCGTTTAATATGGGGTGTTGTGTCCATTTCGTTGAGCAAGGAGTAGCTCTTGTCTATTCCATATTTGGCTTAAGGAACTTTATATGTGCTCATTTCAATCTCTGGTTTTATGCAGCATCCCAACTCACCTTTCCCCTTAAGCAAGCATAAGTTGGTTTTCTAAATTTGAGACCCTGTTCTGTTTTGGAATTCAGTTCCTGTGTAGCCAAGTTTACATTCCGTGTATTACTGATATCTTATGATGTTTCTTTTTCTGTGTGACTTATTTCAGTTAGAATCATCGTACCTGAATCCACTCATTATGCTGCTACGGACCTGATGACATAGATTTCATTGCTGAGTGATACTGCCGTGTACGTATGTACCACAACTTCTTTATCCATTTTTCACTTTCTGTGATATTGAACTTGTACGGTAAACGAGGTTCTTGTAAACAGAGGCGTCCCAAATTTTGGGGTGGCTGTGTCTTTTTGATTTTAATTTCCCTAAGCTATAGGACCATAAGTGGAAGTGCCCTAGGCTCTGTTGCTTTGTTTTTTAGATGTTTCAGGAAACACCATACACTTCTCCCGAGTGGCTCTTGGCAATTTACATCCCGCCCATCAGCTAAGAAGGCTCCCAGTTCTCCATGGCCTGTCCTGCCTTTCTGGATTTTACACTTTTTTCAGATGGCCCTTTTGACCGGGGGGAAGTGAGACTTCATTGTAGTGCAGATTTCCTTTGCAAGCTTGCTTGGTTGGCCAAAAAGGGCGTATGCGTTTTTTCCTGAATATATTCAGGAAAAAACGCATACGCCCTTTTTGGCCAAGTGCATCATTGTGGACGTTCTGCCTCTTTTCCTATGCTTTCAATGCAATTCCAGTCTACCTCCTGAAATCGGTTTCCTGCAATTCTGCCCCGCTTTCAAGTCCTCTTGGCAGCCTTACTTCAGTATATTTTTGGACGATAGCTGTCATTTATAACTCTGCAGGTTTGTGAATTACAGTGCCCCTGAGCACCTTTCTTCAACTCCCTTTCTTTGGAGCTGGCCGCAACACTGCAGGATGGCTTCAGGCCCTAATCTGGTTCTGGCACGGCACGCTGAGCCTTTGGTTATTTCCTCTTCCTGGTGGGAAATGAAAGTTAAATTTGCCTGTCCAGACACCTCCAGCTAGTCTCTCATTGGTTCTCGCTATTCCTGTTCATCTTCCGCAGAAATTGCAAACTGGGCCAAACAGGAGGTTAAAGGCACTGACTCTCCAACTCGGGAGAGTGTTAGTGAAGCATCTGGAAAGTTGCACCCGAGTACCAGGGGACGAAAGCTGAGACATATTTGAACACGTTTCCCGATCACACAGTTCATCATACTCTGGGTTCCACATGCATGTTTTAGCTGAAGGAAGAATACCTTAAACCTGGGTAGTTGAAACCCGTGGAATGGGTACCATGCAATATGACTTCAAAGGGTCTTCATTTGCTCACCGAACCTCTCCAATCCTATCACTGCTGCGTTTATGCCCCTGTACACATGCTTGATTCTCTTTCAGAGACATAGCAATCCATAGGTTTTAAGATACTTACTAGTCAGGTACATTCTTAGGCGTTTAATATGGGGTGTTGAGTCCATTTCATTGAGCAAGGAGTAGCTCTTGTCTATTCCATATTTGGCTTAAGGAACTTTATCTGTGCTCATTTCAATCTCTGGTTTTATGCAGCACCCCAACTCACCTTTCCCCTTAAGCAAGCATAATTTGCTTTTCTAAAGTTGAGACCCTGTTCTGTTTTGGAATTCAGTTCCTGTGTAGCCAAGTTTACATTCCGTGTATTAGTGATATCTTATGATGTTTCTTTTGCTGTGTGACTTATTTCAGTTAGAATCATCGTACCTGAATCCACTCATTATGCTGCTACGGGCCTGATGACATAGATTTCATTGCTGAGTGATACTGCATTGTACATAAGTACCACAAGTTCTTTATCCATTTTTCACTTTCTGCGATGTTGAACTTGTACTGTAAACGAGGTTCTTGTAAACAGAGGCGTCCCAAACTTTGGGGTGGCTGTGTCTTTTTGATTTTAATTTCCCTAAG
The DNA here is from genome assembly GCF_949987515.2 of Delphinus delphis. NCBI lineage: Eukaryota > Metazoa > Chordata > Mammalia > Artiodactyla > Delphinidae > Delphinus > Delphinus delphis. Next base: position 346,597 of record NW_027192850.1, read on the forward strand.
CTATAGGACCATAAGTGGAAGTGCCCTAGGCTCTGTTGCTTTGTTTTTTAGATGTTTCAGGAAACACCATACACTTCTCCGGAGTGTCTGTTGGCAATTTACATCCCGCCCATCAGCATAACAAGGCTCCCAGTTCTCCATGGCCTGTCCTGCCTTTCTGGATTTTACACTTTTTTCAGATTGCCCTTTTGACCGGGGGAAAGTGAGACTTCATTGTAGTGCAGATTTCCTTTGCAAGCTTGCTTGGTTGGCCAAAAAGGGCGTATGCGTTTTTTCCTGAATATATTCAGGAAAAAACGCATGCGCCCTTTTTGGCCAAGTGCATCATAGTGGACGCTCTGCCTCTTTTCCTATGCTTTCAATGCAATTCCAGTCTACCTCCTGAAATCGGTTTCCTGCAATTCTGCCCCACTTTGAAGTCCTCTTGGCAGCCTTACTTCAGTATATTTTTGGACGATAGCTGTCATTTATAACTCTGCAGGTTTGTGAATTACAGTGCCCCTGAGCTCCTTTCTTCAACTCGCTTTCTTGTGACCTGGCTGCAACACAGCAGGATGGCTTCAGGCCCTAATCTGGTTCCGGCACGGCACGCTGAGCCTTTGGATAATTCCTCTTCCTGGTGGGAAATGAGAGTTAAATTTGCCCATCCAGACACCTCCAGCTAGTCTCTCATTGGTTCTCGCTATTCCTGTTCATCTTCCGCAGAAATTGCAAACTGGGCCAAACAGGAGGTTAAACGGACTGACTCTCCAAGTCGGGAGACTGGTAGTAAAGCGTCTAGAAAGTTGCACCCGAGTACCAGGGTACGAAAACTGAGACATATTTGAACACGTCTCCCGATCACATGGTTGATCATACTCTAGGTTCCACATGCATGTTTTAGCTGAAGGAAGAATACCTTAAACCTGGGTAGTTGAAACCCGTGGAATGGGTACCATGCAATATGACTTCAAAGGGTATTCATTTGCTCACCGAACCTCTCCAATCCTATCACTGCTGCGTTTATGCCCCTGTACACACGCTTGATTCTCTTTTGGAGACATAGCAATCCATAGGTTTTAAGATACTTTCTAGTCAGGTACATTCTTAGGCGTTTAATATGGGGTGTTGAGTCCATTTCGTTGAGCAAGGAGTAGCTCTTGTCTATTCCATATTTGGCTTAAGGAACTTTATCTGTGCTCATTTCAATCTCTGGTTTTATGCAGCACCCCAACTCACCTTTCCCCTTAAGCAAGCATAAGTTGGTTTTCTAAATTTGAGACCCTGTTCTGTTTGGAATTCAGTTCCTGTGTAGCCAAGGTTACATTCCGTGTATTAGTGATATCTTATGATGTTTCTTTTTCTGTGTGATTTATTTCAGTTAGAATCATCGTACCTGAATCCACTCATTATGCTGCTATGGGCCTGATGACATAGATTTCATTGCTGAGTGATACTGCATTGTACGTAAGTACCACAAGTTCTTTATCCATTTTTCACTTTCTGTGATATAGAACTTGTACGGTAAACGAGGTTCTTGTAAACAGAGGCGTCCCAAACTTTGGGGTGGCTGTGTCTTTTTGATTTTAATTTCCCTAAGGTATAGGACCATAAGTGGAACTGCCCTAGGCTCTGCTGCTTTGTTTCTTCGATGTTTCAGGAAACACCATACACTTCTCCCGAGTGTCTGTTGGCAATTTACATCCCGCCCATCAGCATAACAAGGCTCCCAGTTCTCCATGGCCTGTCCTGCCTTTCTGGATTTTACACTTTTTTCAGATGGCCCTTTTGACCGGGGGGAAGTGAGACTTCATTGTAGTGCAGATTTCCTTTGCAAGCTTGCTTGGTTGGCCAAAAAGGGCGTATGCGTTTTTTCCTGAATATATTCAGGAAAAAACGCATACGCCCTTTTTGGCCAAGTGCATCATTGTGACGTTCTGCCTCTTTTCCTATGCTTTCAATGCAATTCCAGTCTACCTCCTGAAATCGGTTTCCTGCAATTCTGCCCTGCTTTCAAGTCCTCTTGACAGCCTTACTTCAGTATATTTTTGGACGATAGCTGTCATTTATAACTCTGCAGGTTTGTGAATTACAGTGCCCCTGAGCTCCTTTCTTCAACTCGCTTTCTTTTGAGCTGGCCGCAACACCGCAGGATGGCTTCAGGCCCTAATCTTGTTCCGGCACCGCACGCTGAGCCTTTGGTTAATTCCTCTTCCTGGTGGGAAATGAGAGTTAAATTTGCCCGTCCAGACACCTCCAGCTAGTCTCTCATTGGTTCTCGTTATTCCTGTTCATCTTCCGCAGAAATTGCAAACTGGGCCAAACAGGAGCTTAAAGGGACTGACTCTCCAAGTCGGGAGAGTGTTAGTAAAGCATCTGGAATGTTGCACCCGAGTACCAGGGTATGAAAACTGAGACATATTTGAATACGTCTCCCGATCACATGGTTGATCATACTCTAGGTTCCACATGCATGTTTTTGCTGAAGAAAGAATACCTTAAACCTGGGTAGTTGAAACCCGTGGAATGGGTACCATGCAATATGACTTCAAAGGGTCTTCATTTGCTCACCGAACCTCTCCAATCCTATCACTGCTGCGTTTATGCCGCTGTACACATGCTTGATTCTCTTTCGGAGACATAGCAATCCATAGGTTTTAAGATACTTACTAGTCAGGTACATTCTTAGGCGTTTAATATGGGGTGTTGAGTCCATTTCGTTGAGCAAGGAGTAGCTTTTGTCTATTCCATATTTGGCTTAAGGAACTTTATCTGTGCTCATTTCAATCTCTGGTTTTATACAGCACCCCAACTCCCCTTTCCCCTTAAGCAAGCATAAGTTGGTTTTCTAAATTTGAGACCCTGTTCTGTTTTGGAATTCAGAGCCTGTGTAGCCAAGTTTACATTCCGTGTAATAGTGATATCTTATGATGTTTCTTTTTCTGTGTGACTTATTTCAGTTAGAATCATCGTACCTGAATCCACTCATTATGCTGCTATGGGCCTGATGACATAGATTTCATTGCTGAGTGATACTGCATTGTACGTAAGTACCACAAGTTCTTTATCCATTTTTCACTTTCTGTGATATTGAACTTGTACGGTAAACGAGGTTCTTGTAAATAGAGGCGTCCCAAACATTGGGGTGGCTGTGTCTTTTTTATTTTAATTTCCCTAAGCTATAGGACCATAAGTGGAAGTGCCCTAGGCTCTGTTGCTTTGTTTCTTCGATGTTTCAGGAAACACCATACACTTGTCCCGAGTGTCTGTTGGCAATTTACATCCCGCCCATCAGCATAACAAGGCTCCCAGTTCTCCATGGCCTGTCCTGCCTTTCTGGATTTTACACTTTTTTCAGATGGCCCTTTTGACCGGGGGGAAGTGAGACTTCATTGTAGTGCAGATTTCCTTTGCAAGTTTGCTTGGTTGGCCAAAAAGGGCGTATGCGTTTTTTCCTGAATATATTCAGGAAAAAACGCATACGCCCTTTTTGGCCAAGTGCATCATTGTGGACGCTCTGCCTCTTTTCCTATGCTTTCAATGCAATTCCAGTCTACCTCCTGAAATCGGTTTCCTGCAATTCTGCCCCGCTTTCAAGTCCTCTTGGCAGCCTTACTTCAGTCTATTTTTGGACGATAGCTGTCATTTATAACTCTGCAGGTTTGTGAATTACAGTGCCCCTGAGCTCCTTTCTTCAACTCGCTTTCTTTTGAGCTGGCTGCAACACCGCAGGATGGCTTCAGGCCCTAATCTGGTTCCGGCACGGCAGGATGAACCTTTGGTTAATTCCTCTTCCTGGTGGGAAATGTGAGTTAATTTTGCCCGTCCAGACACCTCCAGCTAGTCTCTCATTGGTTCTCGCTATTCCTGTTCATCTTCCGCAGAAATTGCAAACTGGGCCAAACAGGAGCTTAAAGGGACTGACTCTCCAAGTCGGGAGATTGTTAGTAAAGCGTCTGGAATGTTGCACCCGAGTACCAGGGTACGAAAACTGAGACATATTTGAACACGTCTCCCGATCACATGGTTGATCATACTCTAGGTTCCACATGCATGTTTCAGCTGAAGGAAGAATACCTTAAACCTGGGTAGTTGAAACCCGTGGAATGGGTACCATGCAATATGACTTCAAAGGGTCTTCATTTGCTCACCGAACCTCTCCAATCCTATCACTGCTGCGTTTATGGCCCTGTACACACGCTTGATTCTCTTTCGGAGACATAGCAATCCATAGGTTTTAAGATACTTACTAGTCAGGTACATTCTTAGGCGTTTAATATGGGGTGTTGAGTCCATTTCGTTGAGCAAGGAGTAGCTCTTGTCTATTCCATATTTGCCTTAAGGAACTTTATCTGTGCTCATTTCAATTCTCTGGTTTTATGCAGCACCCCAACTCACCTTTCCCGTTAAGCAAGCATAAGTTGGTTTTCTAAATTTGAGACCCTGTTCTGTTTTGGAATTCAGTTCCTGTGTAGCCAAGTTTACATTCCGTGTATTAGTGATATCTTATGATGTTTCTTTTTCTGTGTGACTTATTTCAGTTAGAATCATCGTACCTGAATCCACTCATTATGCTGCTACGGGCCTGATGACATAGATTTCATTGCTGAGTGATACTGCATTGTACGTAAGTACCACAAGTTCTTTATCCATTTTTCACTTTCTGTGATATTGAACTTGTACGGTAAACGAGGTTCTTGTAAACAGAGGCGTCCCAAACTTTGGGGTGGCTGTGTCTTTTTGATTTTCATTTCCCTAAGCTATAGGACCATAAGTGGAAGTGCCCTAGGCTCTGTTGCTTTGTTTTTTAGATGTTTCAGGAAACACCATACACTTCTCCCGAGTGTCTGTTGGCAATTTACATCCCGCCCATCAGCATAACAAGGCTCCCAGTTCTCCATGGCCTGTCCTGCCTTTCTGGCTTTTACACTTTTTTCAGATGGCCCTTTTGACCGGGGGGAAGTGAGACTTCATTGTAGTGCAGATTTCCTTTGCAAGCTTGCTTGGTTGGCCAAAAAGGGCATATGCGTTTTTTCCTGAATATATTCAGGTAAAAACGCATACGCCCTTTTTGGCCAAGTGCATCATTGTGGACGTTCTGCCTCTTTTCCTATGCTTTCAATGCAATTCCAGTCTACCTCCTGAAATCGGTTTCCTGCAATTCTGCCCCGCTTTCAAGTCCTCTTGGCAGCCTTACTTCAGTATATTTTTGAACGATAGCTGTCATTTATAACTCTGCAGGTTTGTGAATTACAGTGCCCAGGAGCTCCTTTCTTCAACTCACTTTCTTTTGAGCTGGCCGCAACACCGCAGGATGGCTTCAGGCCCTAATCTGGTTCCGGCATGGTACGCTGAGCCTTTGGTTATTTCCTTTTCCTGGTGGGAAATGAGAGTTAAATTTGCCCGTCCAGACACCTCCAGCTAGTCTCTCATTGGTTCTCGCTATTCCTGTTCATCTTCCGCAGAAATTGCAAACTGGGCCAAACAGGAGGTTAAAGGGACTGACTCTCCAAGTCGGGAGTGCATTAGTAAAGCGTCTGGAATGTTACACCCGAGTACCAGGGTACTAAAACTGAGACATATTTGAACACGTCTCCCGATCACATGGTTGATCATACTCTAGGTTCCACATGCATGTATTAGCTGAAGGAAGAATACCTTAAACCTGGGTAGTTGAAACCCGTGTAATGGCTACCATGCAATATGACTTCAAAGGGTCTTCATTTGCTCACCGAACCTCTCCAATCCTATCACTGCTGCGTTTATGCCCCTGTGCACATGCTTGATTCTCTTTCAGAGACATAGCAATCCATAGGTTTTAAGATACTTACTAGTCAGGTACATTCTTAGGCGTTTAATATGGGGTGTTGAGTCCATTTCGTTGAGCAAGGAGTAGCTCTTGTCTATTCCATATTTGGCTTAAGGAACTTTATCTCTGCTCATTTCAATCTCTGGTTTTATGCAGCAACCCAACTCACCTTTCCCCTTAAGCAAGCATAAGTTGGTTTTCTAAATTTGAGCCCCTGTTCTGTTCTGTAATTCAGTTCCTGTGTAGCCAAGTTTACATTTCGTGTATTACTGATATCTTATGATGTTTCTTTTTCTGTGTGACTTATTTCAGTTAGAATCATCGTACCTGAATCCACTCATTATGCTGCTATGGGCCTGATGACATAGATTTCATTGCTGAGTGATACTGCATTGTACGTAAGTACCACAAGTTCTTTATCCATTTTTCACTTTCTGTGATATTGAACTTGTACGGTAAACGAGGTTCTTGTAAACAGAGGCGTCCCAAACTTTGAGGTGGCTGTGTCTTTTTTATTTTAATTTCCCTAAGCTATAGGACCATAAGTGGAAGTGCCCTAGGCTCTGTTGCTTTGTTTCTTCGATGTTTCAGGAAACACCATACACTTGTCCCGAGTGTCTGTTGGCAATTTACATCCCGCCCATCAGCATAACAAGGCTCCCAGTTCTCCATGGCCTGTCCTGCCTTTCTGGATTTTACACTTTTTTCAGATGGCCCTTTTGACCGGGGGGAAGTGAGACTTCATTGTAGTGCAGATTTCCTTTGCAAGTTTGCTTGGTTGGCCAAAAAGGGCGTATGCGTTTTTTCCTGAATATATTCAGGAAAAAACGCATACGCCCTTTTTGGCCAAGTGCATCATTGTGGACGTTCTGCCTCTTTTCCTATGCTTTCAATGCAATTCCAGTCTACCTCCTGAAATCGGTTTCCTGCAATTCTGCCCCGCTTTCAAGTCCTCTTGGCAGCCTTACTTCAGTCTATTTTTGGACGATAGCTGTCATTTATAACTCTGCAGGTTTGTGAATTACAGTGCCCCTGAGCTCCTTTCTTCAACTCGCTTTCTTTTGAGCTGGCTGCAACACCGCAGGATGGCTTCAGGCCCTAATCTGGTTCCAGCACGGCAGGATGAACCTTTGGTTAATTCCTCTTCCTGGTGGGAAATGTGAGTTAATTTTGCCCGTCCAGACACCTCCAGCTAGTCTCTCATTGGTTCTCGCTATTCCTGTTCATCTTCCGCAGAAATTGCAAACTGGGCCAAACAGGAGGTTAAAGGGACTGACTCTCCAAGTCGGGAGATTGTTAGTAAAGCGTCTGGAATGTTGCACCCGAGTACCAGGGTATGAAAACTGAGACATATTTGAACACGTCTCCCGATCACATGGTTGATCATACTCTAGGTTCCACATGCATGTTTCAGCTGAAGGAAGAATACCTTAAACCTGGGTAGTTGAAACCCGTGGAATGGGTACCATGCAATATGACTTCAAAGGGTCTTCATTTGCTCACCGAACCTCTCCAATCCTATCACTGCTGCGTTTATGCCCCTGTACACATGCTTGATTCTCTTTCGGAGACATAGCAATCCATAGGTTTTAAGATACTTACTAGTCAGGTACATTCTTAGGCGTTTAATATGGGGTGTTGAGTCCATTTCGTTGAGCAAGGAGTAGCTCTTGTCTATTCCATATTTGCCTTAAGGAACTTTATCTGTGCTCATTTCAATTCTCTGGTTTTATGCAGCACCCCAACTCACCTTTCCCCTTAAGCAAGCATAAGTTGGTTTTCTAAATTTGAGACCCTGTTCTGTTTGGAATTCAGTTCCTGTGTAGCCAATGTTACGTTCCGTGTATTAGTGATATCTTATGATGTTTCTTTTTCTGCGTGACTTATTTCAGTTAGAATCATCGTACCTGAATCCACTCATTATGCTGCTACGGGCCTGATGACATGGATTTCATTGCTGAGTGATATTGCATTGTACGTAAGTACCACAAGTTCTTTATCCATTTTTCACTTTCTGTGATATTGAACTTGTACAGTAAACGAGGTTCTTGTAAACAGAGGCGTCCCAAACTTTGGGCTGGCTGTGTCTTTTTGATTTTAATTTCCCTAAGCTATAGGACCATAAGTGGAAGTGCCCTAGGCTCTGTTGCTTTGTTTCTTCGATGTTTCAGGAAACACCATACACTTCTCCAGAGTGTCTGTTGGAAATTTACCTCCCGCCCATGAGCATAACAAGGCTCCCAGTTCTCCATGGCCTGTCCTGCCTTTCTGGATTTTACACTTTTTTCAGATGGCCCTTTTGACCGGGGGGAAGTGAGACTTCATTGTAGTGCAGATTTCCTTTGCAAGCTTGCTTGGTTGGCCAAAAAGGGCGTATGCGTTTTTTCCTGAATATATTCAGGAAAAAACGCATACGCCCTTTTTGGCCAAGTGCATCATTGTGGACGTTCTGCCTCTTTTCCTATGCTTTCAATGCAATTCCAGTCTACCTCCTGAAATCGGTTTCCTGCAATTCTTCCCCGCTTTCAAGTCCTCTTGGCAGCCTTACTTCAGTATATTTTTGGACGATAGCTGTCATTTATAACTCTGCAGGTTTGTGAATTACAGTGCCCCTGAGCTCCTTTCTTCAACTCGCTTTCTTGTGACCTGGCCGCAACACCGGAGGATGGCTTCAGGCCCTATTCTGGTTCTGGCACAGCACGCTGAGCCTTTGGTTAATTTCTCTTCCTGGTGGGAAATGAGAGTTAAATTTGCCCGTCCAGACACCTCCAGCTAGTCTCTCATTGGTTCTCGCTATTCCTGTTCATCTTCCGCAGAAATTGCAAACTGGGCCATACAGGAGGTTAAAGGGACTGACTCTCCAAGTCGGGAGAGTGTTAGTAAAGCGTCTGGAAAGTTGCACCCGAGTACCAGGATACGAAAACTGACACATATTTGAACACGTCTCCCGATCACATGGTTGATCATACTCTAGGTTCCACATGCATGTATTAGCTGAAGGAAGAATACCTTAAACCTGGGTAGTTGAAACCCGTGGAATGGGTACCATGCAATATGATTTCAAAGGGTCTTCATTTGCTCACCGAACCTCTCCAATCCTATCACTGCTGCGTTTATGCCCCTGTATACATGCTTGATTCTCTTTCGGAGACATAGCAATCCATAGGTTTTAAGATACTTACTAGTCAGGTACATTCTTAGGCGTTTAATATGCGGTGTTGAGTCCATTTCGTTGAGCAAGGAGTAGCTCTTGTCTATTCCATATTTGCCTTAAGGAACTTTATCTGTGCTCATTTCAATTCTCTGGTTTTATGCAGCACCCCAACTCACCTTTCCCGTTAAGCAAGCATAAGTTGGTTTTCTAAATTTGAGACCCTGTTCTGTTTTGGAATTCAGTTCCTGTGTAGCCAAGTTTACATTCCGTGTATTAGTGATATCTTATGATGTTTCTTTTTCTGTGTGACTTATTTCAGTTAGAATCATCGTACCTGAATCCACTCATTATGCTGCTACGGGCCTGATGACATAGATTTCATTGCTGAGTGATACTGCATTGTACGTAAGTACCACAAGTTCTTTATCCATTTTTCACTTTCTGTGATATTGAACTTGTACGGTAAACGAGGTTCTTGTAAACAGAGGCGTCCCAAACTTTGGGGTGGCTGTGTCTTTTTGATTTTAATTTCCCTAAGCTATAGGACCATAAGTGGAAGTGCCCTAGGCTCTGTTGCTTTGTTTTTTAGATGTTTCAGGAAACACCATACACTTCTCCCAAGTGTCTGTTGGCAATTTACATCCTGCCCATCAGCATAACAAGGCTCCCAGTTCTCCATGGCCTGTCCTGCCTTTCTGGCTTTTACACCTTTTTCAGATGGCCCTTTTGACCGGGGGGAAGTGAGACTTCATTGTAGTGCAGATTTCCTTTGCAAGCTTGCTTGGTTGGCCAAAAAGGGCATATGCGTTTTTTCCTGAATATATTCAGGTAAAAACGCATACGCCCTTTTTGGCCAAGTGCATCATTGTGGACGTTCTGCCTCTTTTCCTATGCTTTCAATGCAATTCCAGTCTACCTCCTGAAATCGGTTTCCTGCAATTCTGCCCCGCTTTCAAGTCCTCTTGGCAGCCTTACTTCAGTATATTTTTGAACGATAGCTGTCATTTATAACTCTGCAGGTTTGTGAATTACAGTGCCCAGGAGCTCCTTTCTTCAACTCACTTTCTTTTGAGCTGGCCGCAACACCGCAGGATGGCTTCAGGCCCTAATCTGGTTCCGGCATGGTACGCTGAGCCTTTGGTTATTTCCTCTTCCTGGTGGGAAATGAGAGTTAAATTTGCCCGTCCAGACACCTCCAGCTAGTCTCTCATTGGTTCTCGCTATTCCTGTTCATCTTCCGCAGAAATTGCAAACTGGGCCAAACAGGAGGTTAAAGGGACTGACTCTCCAAGTCGGGAGTGCGTTAATAAAGCGTCTGGAATGTTACACCCGAGTACCAGGGTACTAAAACTGAGACATATTTGAACACGTCTCCCGATCACATGGTTGATCATACTCTAGGTTCCACATGCATGTATTAGCTGAAGGAAGGATACCTTAAACCTGGGTAGTTGAAACCCGTGTAATGGCTACCATGCAATATGACTTCAAAGGGTCTTCATTTGCTCACCGAACCTCTCCAATCCTATCACTGCTGCGTTTATGCCCCTGTGCACATGCTTGATTCTCTTTCGGAGACATAGCAATCCATAGGTTTTAAGATACTTACTAGTCAGGTACATTCTTAGGCGTTTAATATGGGGTGTTGAGTCCATTTCGTTGAGCAAGGAGTAGCTCTTGTCTATTCCATATTTGGCTTAAGGAACTTTATCTCTGCTCATTTCAATCTCTGGTTTTATGCAGCAACCCAACTCACCTTTCCCCTTAAGCAAGCATAAGTTGGTTTTCTAAATTTGAGCCCCTGTTCTGTTCTGTAATTCAGTTCCTGTGTAGCCAAGTTTACATTCCGTGTATTACTGATATCTTATGATGTTTCTTTTTCTGTGTGACTTATTTCAGTTAGAATCATCGTACCTGAATCCACTCATTATGCTGCTATGGGCCTGATGACATAGATTTCATTGCTGAGTGATACTGCATTGTACGTAAGTACCACAAGTTCTTTATCCATTTTTCACTTTCTGTGATATTGAACTTGTACGGTAAACGAGGTTCTTGTAAACAGAGGCGTCCCAAACTTTGGGGTGGCTGTGTCTTTTTGATTTTAATTTCCCTAAGCTATATGACCATAAGTGGAAGTGCCCTAGGCTCTGTTGCTTTGTTTTTTAGATGTTTCAGGAAACACCATACACTTCTCATGAGTGTCTGTTGACAATTTACATCCCGCCCATCAGCATAACAAGGCTCCCAGTTCTCCATGGCCTGTCCTGCCTTTCTGGATTTTACACTTTTTTCAGATGGCCCTTTTGACCGGGGGAAAGTGAGACTTCATTGTAGTGCAGATTTCCTTTGCAAGCTTGCTTGGTTGGCCAAAAAGGGCGTATGCGTTTTTTCCTGAATATATTCAGGAAAAAACGCATGCGCCCTTTTTGGCCAAGTGCATCATAGTGGACGCTCTGCCTCTTTTCCTATGCTTTCAATGCAATTCCAGTCTACCTCCTGAAATCGGTTTCCTGCAATTCTGCCCCACTTTCAAGTCCTCTTGGCAGCCTTACTTCAGTATATTTTTGGACGATAGCTGTCATTTATAACTCTGCAGGTTTGTGAATTACAGTGCCCCTGAGCTCCTTTCTTCAACTCGCTTTCTTGTGACCTGGCTGCAACACAGCAGGATGGCTTCAGGCCCTAATCTGGTTCCGGCACGGCATGCTGAGCCTTTGGATAATTCCTCTTCCTGGTGGGAAATCAGAGTTAAATTTGCCCATCCAGACACCTCCAGCTAGTCTCTCATTGGTTCTCGCTATTCCTGTTCATCTTCCGCAGAAATTGTAAACTGGGCCAAACAGGAGGTTAAACGGACTGACTCTCCAAGTCGGGAGACTGGTAGTAAAGCGTCTAGAAAGTTGTACCCGAGTACCAGGGTACGAAAACTGAGACATATTTGAACACGTCTCCCGATCACATGGTTGATCATACTCTAGGTTCCACATGCATGTTTTAGCTGAAGGAAGAATACCTTAAAACTGAAGAGTTGAGACCCGTGGAATGGGTAGCATGCAATATGACTTCAAAGGGTATTCATTTGCTCACCGAACCTCTCCAATCCTATCACTGCTGCGTTTATGCCCCTGTACACACGCTTGATTCTCTTTTGGAGACATACCAATCCATAGGTTTTAAGATACTTACTAGTCAGGTACATTCTTAGGTGTTTAATATGCGTTGTTGAGTCCATTTCGTTGAGCAAGGAGTAGCTCTTGCCTATTCCATATTTAGCTTAAGGAACTTTATCTGTGCTCATTTCAATCTCTGGTTTTATGCAGCACCCCAACTCACCTTTCCCCTTAAGCAAGCATAAGTTGGTTTTCTAAATTTGAGACCCTGTTCTGTTTTGGAATTCAGTTCCTGTGTAGCCACGTTAACATTCCGTGTATTACTGATATCTTATGATGTTTCTTTTTCTGTGTGACTTATTTCAGTTAGAATCATCATACCTGAATCCACTCATTGTGATGCTAAAGGCCTGATGACATAGATTTCATTGCTGAGTGATATTGCTTTGTAAGTAAATAGCAAAACTTCTTTATCCATTTTTCACTTTCTGCGATGTTGAACTTGTACTGTAAATGAGGTTCTTGTAAACAGAGCTGTTCAATGCTTTGGGGTGGCTGTGTCTTTTTGATTTTAATTTCCCTAAGCTATAGGACCATAAGTGGAAGTGCCCTAGGCTCTGATGCTTTGTTTTTTAGATGTTTCAGGAAACACCATACACTTCTCCCGATTTTCTGTTGGCAATTTACATCCCGCCCATCAGCATAACAAGGCTCCCAGTTCTCCATGGCCTGTCCTGCCTTTCTGGATTTTACACTTTTTTCAGATGGCCCTTTTGACCGGGGGGAAGTGAGACTTCATTGTAGTGCAGATTTCCTTTGCAAGTTTGCTTGGTTGACCAAAAAGGGCGTATGCGTTTTTTCCTGAATATATTCAGGAAAAAACACATATGCCCTTTTTGGCCAAGTGCATCATTGTGGACGTTCTGCCTCTTTTCCTATGCTTTCAATGAAATTCCAGTCTACCTCCTGAAATCGGTTTCCTGCAATTCTGCCCCGCTTTCAAGTCCTCTTGGCAGCCTTACTTCAGTATATTTTTGGACGATAGCTCTCATTTATAACTCTGCAGGTTTGTGAATTACAGTGCCCCTGAGCTCCTTTCTTCAACTCGCTTTCTTGTGACCTGGCCGCAACACCGCAGGATGGTTTCAGGCCCTAATCTGGTTCCGAAACGGCACGCTGAGCCTTTGGTTAATTCCTCTTCCTGGTGGGAAATGAGAGTTAAATTTGCCCGTCCAGACACCTCCAGCTAGTCTCTCATTGGTTCTCGCTATTCCTGTTCATCTTCCGCAGAAATTGCAAACTGGGCCAAACAGGAGGTTAAAGGGACTGACTCTCCAAGTCGGGAGAGTGTTAGTAAAGCGTCTGGAATGTTGCACCCGAGTACCAGGGTATGAAAACTGCGACTTATTTGAACACGTCTCCCGATCACATGGTTGATCATACTCTAGGTTCCACATGCATGTTTTAGCTGAAGGAAGAATACCTTAAACCTGGAGAGTTGAGACCCGTGTAATGGGTACCATGCAATATGACTTCAAAGGGTCTTCATTTGCTCACCGAACCTCTCCAATCCTATCACTGCTGCGTTTATTCCCCTGTACACACGCTTGATTCTCTTTCGGAGACATAGCAATCCATAGGTTTTAAGATACTTACTAGTCAGGTACATTCTTAGGCGTTTAATATGGGGTGTTGAGTCCATTTCGTTGAGCAAGGAGTAGCTCTTGTCTATTCCATATTTGGCTTAAGGAACTTTATCTGTGCTCATTTCAATCTCTGGTTTTATGCAGCACCCCAACTCACCTTTCCCCTTAAGCAAGCATAATTTGCTTTTCTAAAGTTGAAACCCTGTTCTGTTTTGGAATTCAGTTCCTGTGTAGCCAAGTTTACATTCCGTGTATTAGTGATATCTTATGATGTTTCTTTTGCTGTGTGACTTATTTCAGTTAGAATCATCGTACCTGAATCCACTCATTATGCTGCTACGGGCCTGATGACATAGATTTCATTGCTGAGTGATACTGCATTGTACGTAAGTACCACAAGTTCTTTATCCATTTTTCACTTTCTGTGATATTGAACTTGTACGGTAAACGAGGTTCTTGTAAACAGAGGCGTCCCAAGCTTTGGGGTGGCTGTGTCTTTTTGAATTTAATTTCCCTAAGCTATAGGACCATAAATGGAAGTGCCCTAGGCTCTGTTGCTTTGTTTTTTAGATGACTCAGGAAACACCATACACTTATCCCCAGTGTCTGTTGGCAATTTACATCCTGCCCATCAGCATAACAAGGCTCCCAGTTCTCCATGGCCTGTCCTGCCTTTCTGGATTTTACACTTTTTTCAGATGGCCCTTTTGACCGGGGGGATGTGAGACTTCATTGTAGTGCAGATTTCCTTTGCAAGCTTGCTTGGTTGGCCAAAAAGGGCGTATGCGTTTTTTCCTGAATATATTCAGGAAAAGACACATACGCCCTTTTTGGCCAAGTGCATCATTGTGGACGTTCTGCCTCTTTTCCTATGCTTTCAAAGCAATTCCAGTCTACCTCCTGAAATCGGTTTCCTGCAATTCTGCCCCGCTTTCAAGTCCTCTTGGCAGCCTTACTTCAGTCTATTTTTGGACGATAGCTGTCATTTATAACTCTGCAGGTTTGTGAATTACAGTGCCCCTGACCTCCTTTCTTCAACTCGCTTTCTTGTGAGCTGGCCGCAACACCGCAGGATGGCTTCAGTCTCTAATCTGGTTCTGGCACGGCATGCTGAGCCTTTGGTTAATTCCTCTTCCTGGTGGGAAATCAGAGTTAAATTTGCCCGTCCAGACACCTCCAGCTAGTCTCTCATTGGTTCTCCCTATTCCTGTTCATGTTCTGCAGAAATTGCAAACTGGGCCAAACAAGAGGTTAAAGACACTGACTCTCCAAGTCGGGAGTGTGTAAGTAAAGCGTCTGGAATGTTGCACCCTAGTACCAGGGTACGAAAACTGAGACATATTTGAACACGTCTCCCGATCACTTGGTTGATCATACTCTAGGTTCCACATGCATGTTTTAGCTGAAGGAAGAATACCTTAAACCTGGGTAGTTGAAACCCGTGGAATGGGTACCATGCAATATGACTTCAAAGGGTCTTCATTTGCTCACCGAACCTCTCCAATCCTATCACTGCTGCGTTTATGCCCCTGTACACATGCTTGATTCTCTTTCGGAGACATAGCAATCCATAGGTTTTAAGATACTTACTAGTCAGGTACATTCTTAGGCGTTTAATATGGGGTGTTGAGTCCATTTCGTTGAGCAAGGAGTAGCTCTTGTCTATTCCATATTTGGCTTAAGGAACTTTATCTGTGCTCATTTCAATCTCTGGTTTTATGCAGCACCCCAACTCACCTTTCCCCTTAAGCAAGCATAAGTTGGTTTTCTAAATTTGAGACCCTGTTCTGTTTTGGAATTCAGTTCCTGTGTAGCCAAGATTACATTCCATGTATTAGTGATATCTTATGATGTTTCTTTTTCTGTGTGACTTATTTCAGTTAGAATCATTGTACCTGAATCCACTCATTATGCTGCTACGGGCCTGATGACATAGATTTCATTGCTGAGTGATACTGCATTGTACGTAAGTACCACAAGTTCTTTATCCATTTTTCACTTTCTGTGATATTGAACTTGTACGGTAAACGAGGTTCTTGTAAACAGAGGCGTCCCAAACTTTGGGGTGGCTGTGTCTTTTTGATTTTAATTTCCCTAAGCTATAGGACCATAAGTGGAAGTGCCCTAGGCTCTGTTGCTTTGTTTCTTCGATGTTTCAGGAAACACCATACACTTCTCCCGAGTGTCTGTTGGCAATTTACATCCCGCCCATCAGCATAACAAGGCTCCCAGTTCTCCATGGCCTGTCCTGCCTTTCTGGATTTTACACTTTTTTCAGATGGCCCTTTTGACCGGGGGGAAGTGAGACTTCATTGTAGTGCAGATTTCCTTTGCAAGTTTGCTTGGTTGGCCAAAAAGGGCGTATGCGTTTTTTCCTGAATATATTCAGGAAAAAACGCATACGCCCTTTTTGGCCAAGTGCATCATTGTGGACGTTCTGCCTCTTTTCCTATGCTTTCAATGCAATTCCAGTCTACCTCCTGAAATCGGTTTCCTGCAATTCTGCCCCGCTTTCAAGACCTCTTGGCAGCCTTACTTCAGTCTATTTTTGGACGATAGCTGTCATTTATAACTCTGCAGGTTTGTGAATTACAGTGCCCCTGAGCTCCTTTCTTCAACTCGCTTTCTTTTGAGCTGGCTGCAACACCGCAGGATGGCTTCAGGCCCTAATCTGGTTCTGGCACGGCACGCTGAACCTTTGGTTAATTCCTCTTCCTGGTGGGAAATGAGAGTTAAATTTGCCCGTCCAGACACCTCCAGCTAGTCTCTCATTGGTTCTCGCTATTCCTGTTCATCTTCCGCAGAAATTGCAAACTGGGCCAAACAGGAGCTTAAAGGGACTGACTCTCCAAGTCGGGAGAGTGTTAGTAAAGCGTCTGGAATGTTGCACCCGAGTACCAGGGTACGAAAACTGAGACATATTTGAACACGTCTCCCGATCACATGGTTGATCATACTCTAGGTTCCACATGCATGTTTCAGCTGAAGGAAGAATACCTTAAACCTGGGTAGTTGAAACCCGTGGAATGGGTACCATGCAATATGACTTCAAAGGGTCTTCATTTGCTCACCGAACCTCTCCAATCCTATCACTGCTGCGTTTATGCCCCTGTACACATGCTTGATTCTCTTTCGGAGACATAGCAATCCATAGGTTTTAAGATACTTACTAGTCAGGTACATTCTTAGGCGTTTAATATGGGGTGTTGAGTCCATTTCGTTGAGCAAGGAGTAGCTCTTGTCTATTCCATATTTGCCTTAAGGAACTTTATCTGTGCTCATTTCAATTCTCTGGTTTTATGCAGCACCCCAACTCACCTTTCCCCTTAAGCAAGCATAAGTTGGTTTTCTAAATTTGAGACCCTGTTCTGTTTGGAATTCAGTTCCTGTGTAGCCAATGTTACGTTCCGTGTATTAGTGATATCTTATGATGTTTCTTTTTCTGCGTGACTTATTTCAGTTAGAATCATCGTACCTGAATCCACTCATTATGCTGCTACGGGCCTGATGACATGGATTTCATTGCTGAGTGATATTGCATTGTACGTAAGTACCACAAGTTCTTTATCCATTTTTCACTTTCTGTGATATTGAACTTGTACAGTAAACGAGGTTCTTGTAAACAGAGGCGTCCCAAACTTTGGGCTGGCTGTGTCTTTTTGATTTTAATTTCCCTAAGCTATAGGACCATAAGTGGAAGTGCCCTAGGCTCTGTTGCTTTGTTTCTTCGATGTTTCAGGAAACACCATACACTTCTCCAGAGTGTCTGTTGGAAATTTACATCCCGCCCATCAGCATAACAAGGCTCCCAGTTCTCCATGGCCTGTCCTGCCTTTCTGGATTTAACACTTTTTTCAGATGGCCCTTTTGACCGGGGGGAAGTGAGACTTCATTGTAGTGCAGATTTCCTTTGCAAGCTTGCTTGGTTGGCCAAAAAGGGCGTATGCGTTTTTTCCTGAATATATTCAGGAAAAAACGCATACGCCCTTTTTGGCCAAGTGCATCATTGTGGACGTTCTGCCTCTTTTCCTATGCTTTCAATGCAATTCCAGTCTACCTCCTGAAATCGGTTTCCTGCAATTCTTCCCCGCTTTCAAGTCCTCTTGGCAGCCTTACTTCAGTATATTTTTGGACGATAGCTGTCATTTATAACTCTGCAGGTTTGTGAATTACAGTGCCCCTGAGCTCCTTTCTTCAACTCGCTTTCTTGTGACCTGGCCGCAACACCGGAGGATGGCTTCAGGCCCTATTCTGGTTCTGGCACAGCACGCTGAGCCTTTGGTTAATTTCTCTTCCTGGTGGGAAATGAGAGTTAAATTTGCCCGTCCAGACACCTCCAGCTAGTCTCTCATTGGTTCTCGCTATTCCTGTTCATCTTCCGCAGAAATTGCAAACTGGGCCATACAGGAGGTTAAAGGGACTGACTCTCCAAGTCGGGAGAGTGTTAGTAAAGCGTCTGGAAAGTTGCACACGAGTACCAGGGTACGAAAACTGACACATATTTGAACACGTCTCCCGATCACATGGTTGATCATACTCTAGGTTCCACATGCATGTATTAGCTGAAGGAAGAATACCTTAAACCTGGGTAGTTGAAACCCGTGGAATGGGTACCATGCAATATGATTTCAAAGGGTCTTCATTTGCTCACCGAACCTCTCCAATCCTATCACTGCTGCGTTTATGCCCCTGTATACATGCTTGATTCTCTTTCGGAGACATAGCAATCCATAGGTTTTAAGATACTTACTAGTCAGGTACATTCTTAGGCGTTTAATATGCGGTGTTGAGTCCATTTCGTTGAGAAAGGAGTAGCTCTTGTCTATTCCATATTTGCCTTAAGGAACTTTATCTGTGCTCATTTCAATTCTCTGGTTTTATGCAGCACCCCAACTCACCTTTCCCGTTAAGCAAGCATAAGTTGGTTTTCTAAATTTGAGACCCTGTTCTGTTTTGGAATTCAGTTCCTGTGTAGCCAAGTTTACATTCCGTGTATTAGTGATATCTTATGATGTTTCTTTTTCTGTGTGACTTATTTCAGTTAGAATCATCGTACCTGAATCCACTCATTATGCTGCTACGGGCCTGATGACATAGATTTCATTGCTGAGTGATACTGCATTGTACGTAAGTACCACAAGTTCTTTATCCATTTTTCACTTTCTGTGATATTGAACTTGTACGGTAAACGAGGTTCTTGTAAACAGAGGCGTCCCAAACTTTGGGGTGGCTGTGTCTTTTTGATTTTAATTTCCCTAAGCTATAGGACCATAAGTGGAAGTGCCCTAGGCTCTGTTGCTTTGTTTTTTAGATGTTTCAGGAAACACCATACACTTCTCCCAAGTGTCTGTTGGCAATTTACATCCCGCCCATCAGCATAACAAGGCTCCCAGTTCTCCATGGCCTGTCCTGCCTTTCTGGATTTTACACCTTTTTCAGATGGCCCTTTTGACCGGGGGGAAGTGAGACTTCATTGTAGTGCAGATTTCCTTTGCAAGCTTGCTTGGTTGGCCAAAAAGGGCATATGCGTTTTTTCCTGAATATATTCAGGTAAAAACGCATACGCCCTTTTTGGCCAAGTGCATCATTGTGGACGTTCTGCCCCTTTTCCTATGCTTTCAATGCAATTCCAGTCTACCTCCTGAAATCGGTTTCCTGCAATTCTTCCCCGCTTTCAAGTCCTCTTGGCAGCCTTACTTCAGTATATTTTTGGACGATAGCTGTCATTTATAACTCTGCAGGTTTGTGAATTACAGTGCCCCTGAGCTCCTTTCTTCAACTCGCTTTCTTGTGACCTGGCCGCAACACCGGAGGATGGCTTCAGGCCCTATTCTGGTTCTGGCACAGCACGCTGAGCCTTTGGTTAATTTCTCTTCCTGGTGGGAAATGAGAGTTAAATTTGCCCGTCCAGACACCTCCAGCTAGTCTCTCATTGGTTCTCGCTATTCCTGTTCATCTTCCGCAGAAATTGCAAACTGGGCCATACAGGAGGTTAAAGGGACTGACTCTCCAAGTCGGGAGAGTGTTAGTAAAGCGTCTGGAAAGTTGCACCCGAGTACCAGGGTACGAAAACTGACACATATTTGAACACGTCTCCCGATCACATGGTTGATCATACTCTAGGTTCCACATGCATGTATTAGCTGAAGGAAGAATACCTTAAACCTGGGTAGTTGAAACCCGTGGAATGGGTACCATGCAATATGATTTCAAAGGGTCTTCATTTGCTCACCGAACCTCTCCAATCCTATCACTGCTGCGTTTATGCCCCTGTATACATGCTTGATTCTCTTTCGGAGACATAGCAATCCATAGGTTTTAAGATACTTACTAGTCAGGTACATTCTTAGGCGTTTAATATGCGGTGTTGAGTCCATTTCGTTGAGCAAGGAGTAGCTCTTGTCTATTCCATATTTGCCTTAAGGAACTTTATCTGTGCTCATTTCAATTCTCTGGTTTTATGCAGCACCCCAACTCACCTTTCCCGTTAAGCAAGCATAAGTTGGTTTTCTAAATTTGAGACCCTGTTCTGTTTTGGAATTCAGTTCCTGTGTAGCCAAGTTTACATTCCGTGTATTAGTGATATCTTATGATGTTTCTTTTTCTGTGTGACTTATTTCAGTTAGAATCATCGTACCTGAATCCACTCATTATGCTGCTACGGGCCTGATGACATAGATTTCATTGCTGAGTGATACTGCATTGTACGTAAGTACCACAAGTTCTTTATCCATTTTTCACTTTCTGTGATATTGAACTTGTACGGTAAACGAGGTTCTTGTAAACAGAGGCGTCCCAAACTTTGGGGTGGCTGTGTCTTTTTGATTTTAATTTCCCTAAGCTATAGGACCATAAGTGGAAGTGCCCTAGGCTCTGTTGCTTTGTTTTTCAGATGTTTCAGGAAACACCATACACTTCTCCCGAGTGTCTGTTGGCAATTTACATCCCGCCCATCAGCATAACAAGGCTCCCAGTTCTCCATGGCCTGTCCTGCCTTTCTGGCTTTTACACCTTTTTCAGATGGCCCTTTTGACCGGGGGGAAGTGAGACTTCATTGTAGTGCAGATTTCCTTTGCAAGCTTGCTTGGTTGGCCAAAAAGGGCATATGCGTTTTTTCCTGAATATATTCAGGTAAAAACGCATATGCCCTTTTTGGCCAAGTGCATCATTGTGGACGTTCTGCCTCTTTTCCTATGCTTTCAATGCAATTCCAGTCTACCTCCTGAAATCGGTTTCCTGCAATTCTGCCCCGCTTTCAAGTCCTCTTGGCAGCCTTACTTCAGTATATTTTTGAAAGATAGCTGTCATTTATAACTCTGCAGGTTTGTGAATTACAGTGCCCAGGAGCTCCTTTCTTCAACTCACTTTCTTTTGAGCTGGCCGCAACACCGCAAGATGGCTTCAGGCCCTAATCTGGTTCCGGCATGGTACGCTGAGCCTTTGGTTATTTCCTCTTCCTGGTGGGAAATGAGAGTTAAATTTGCCCGTCCAGACACCTCCAGCTAGTCTCTCATTGGTTCTCGCTATTCCTGTTCATCTTCCGCAGAAATTGCAAACTGGGCCAAACAGGAGGTTAAAGGGACTGACTCTCCAAGTCGGGAGTGCGTTAATAAAGCGTCTGGAATGTTACACCCGAGTACCAGGGTACTAAAACTGAGACATATTTGAACACGTCTCCCGATCACATGGTTGATCATACTCTAGGTTCCACATGCATGTATTAGCTGAAGGAAGAATACCTTAAACCTGGGTAGTTGAAACCCGTGTAATGGCTACCATGCAATATGACTTCAAAGGGTCTTCATTTGCTCACCGAACCTCTCCAATCCTATCACTGCTGCGTTTATGCCCCTGTGCACATGCTTGATCTCTTTCGGAGACATAGCAATCCATAGGTTTTAAGATACTTACTAGTCAGGTACATTCTTAGGCGTTTAATATGGGGTGTTGAGTCCATTTCGTTGAGCAAGGAGTAGCTCTTGTCTATTCCATATTTGGCTTAAGGAACTTTATCTCTGCTCATTTCAATCTCTGGTTTTATGCAGCAACCCAACTCACCTTTCCCCTTAAGCAAGCATAAGTTGGTTTTCTAAATTTGAGCCCCTGTTCTGTTCTGTAATTCAGTTCCTGTGTAGCCAAGTTTACATTCCGTGTATTACTGATATCTTATGATGTTTCTTTTTCTGTGTGACTTATTTCAGTTAGAATCATCGTACCTGAATCCACTCATTATGCTGCTATGGGCCTGATGACATAGATTTCATTGCTGAGTGATACTGCATTGTACGTAAGTACCACAAGTTCTTTATCCATTTTTCACTTTCTGTGATATTGAACTTGTACGGTAAACGAGGTTCTTGTAAACAGAGGCGTCCCAAACTTTGGGGTGGCTGTGTCTTTTTGATTTTAATTTCCCTAAGCTATAGGACCATAAGTGGAAGTGCCCTAGGCTCTGTTGCTTTGTTTTTTAGATGTTTCAGGAAACACCATACACTTCTCCCGAGTGTCTGTTGGCAATTTACATCCCGCCCATCAGCATAACAAGGCTCCCAGTTCTCCATGGCCTGTCCTGCCTTTCTGGATTTTACACTTTTTTCAGATGGCCCTTTTGACCGGGGGAAAGTGAGACTTCATTGTAGTGCAGATTTCCTTTGCAAGCTTGCTTGGTTGGCCAAAAAGGGCGTATGCGTTTTTTCCTGAATATATTCAGGAAAAAACGCATGCGCCCTTTTTGGCCAAGTGCATCATTGTGGACGTTCTGCCTCTTTTCCTATGCTTTCAATGCAATTCCAGTCTACCTCCTGAAATCGGTTTCCTGCAATTCTGCCCCACTTTCAAGTCCTCTTGGCAGCCTTACTTCAGTATATTTTTGGACGATAGCTGTCATTTATAACTCTGCAGGTTTGTGAATTACAGTGCCCCTGAGCTCCTTTCTTCAACTCGCTTTCTTGTGACCTGGCCGCAACACCGGAGGATGGCTTCAGGCCCTATTCTGGTTCTGGCACAGCACGCTGAGCCTTTGGTTAATTTCTCTTCCTGGTGGGAAATGAGAGTTAAATTTGCCCGTCCAGACACCTCCAGCTAGTCTCTCATTGGTTCTCGCTATTCCTGTTCATCTTCCGCAGAAATTGCAAACTGGGCCATACAGGAGGTTAAAGGGACTGACTCTCCAAGTCGGGAGAGTGTTAGTAAAGCGTCTGGAAAGTTGCACCCGAGTACCAGGGTACGAAAACTGACACATATTTGAACACGTCTCCCGATCACATGGTTGATCATACTCTAGGTTCCACATGCATGTATTAGCTGAAGGAAGAATACCTTAAACCTGGGTAGTTGAAACCCGTGGAATGGGTACCATGCAATATGATTTCAAAGGGTCTTCATTTGCTCACCGAACCTCTCCAATCCTATCACTGCTGCGTTTATGCCCCTGTATACATGCTTGATTCTCTTTCGGAGACATAGCAATCCATAGGTTTTAAGATACTTACTAGTCAGGTACATTCTTAGGCGTTTAATATGCGGTGTTGAGTCCATTTCGTTGAGCAAGGAGTAGCTCTTGTCTATTCCATATTTGCCTTAAGGAACTTTATCTGTGCTCATTTCAATTCTCTGGTTTTATGCAGCACCCCAACTCACCTTTCCCGTTAAGCAAGCATAAGTTGGTTTTCTAAATTTGAGACCCTGTTCTGTTTTGGAATTCAGTTCCTGTGTAGCCAAGTTTACATTCCGTGTATTAGTGATATCTTATGATGTTTCTTTTTCTGTGTGACTTATTTCAGTTAGAATCATCGTACCTGAATCCACTCATTATGCTGCTACGGGCCTGATGACATAGATTTCATTGCTGAGTGATACTGCATTGTACGTAAGTACCACAAGTTCTTTATCCATTTTTCACTTTCTGTGATATTGAACTTGTACGGTAAACGAGGTTCTTGTAAACAGAGGCGTCCCAAACTTTGGGGTGGCTGTGTCTTTTTGATTTTAATTTCCCTAAGCTATAGGACCATAAGTGGAAGTGCCCTAGGCTCTGTTGCTTTGTTTTTTAGATGTTTCAGGAAACACCATACACTTCTCCCAAGTGTCTGTTGGCAATTTACATCCCGCCCATCAGCATAACAAGGCTCCCAGTTCTCCATGGCCTGTCCTGCCTTTCTGGCTTTTACACCTTTTTCAGATGGCCCTTTTGACCGGGGGGAAGTGAGACTTCATTGTAGTGCAGATTTCCTTTGCAAGCTTGCTTGGTTGGCCAAAAAGGGCATATGCGTTTTTTCCTGAATATATTCAGGTAAAAACGCATACGCCCTTTTTGGCCAAGTGCATCATTGTGGACGTTCTGCCTCTTTTCCTATGCTTTCAATGCAATTCCAGTCTACCTCCTGAAATCGGTTTCCTGCAATTCTGCCCCGCTTTCAAGTCCTCTTGGCAGCCTTACTTCAGTATATTTTTGAAAGATAGCTGTCATTTATAACTCTGCAGGTTTGTGAATTACAGTGCCCAGGAGCTCCTTTCTTCAACTCACTTTCTTTTGAGCTGGCCGCAACACCGCAGGATGGCTTCAGGCCCTAATCTGGTTCCGGCATGGTACGCTGAGCCTTTGGTTATTTCCTCTTCCTGGTGGGAAATGAGAGTTAAATTTGCCCGTCCAGACACCTCCAGCTAGTCTCTCATTGGTTCTCGCTATTCCTGTTCATCTTCCGCAGAAATTGCAAACTGGGCCAAACAGGAGGTTAAAGGGACTGACTCTCCAAGTCGGGAGTGCGTTAATAAAGCGTCTGGAATGTTACACCCGAGTACCAGGGTACTAAAACTGAGACATATTTGAACACGTCTCCCGATCACTTGGTTGATCGTACTCTAGGTTCCACATGCATGTTTTAGATGAAGGAAGAATACCTTAAACCTGGGTAGTTGAAAGCCGTGGAATGGGTACCATGCAATATGACTTCAAAGGGTCTTCATTTGCTCACCGAACCTCTCCAATCCTATCACTGCTGCGTTTATGCCCCTGTACACATGCTTGATTCTCTTTCGGAGACATAGCAATCCATAGGTTTTAAGATACTTACTAGTCAGGTACATTCTTAGGCGTTTAATATGGGGTGTTGAGTCCATTTCGTTGAGCAAGGAGTAGCTCTTGTCTATTCCATATTTGCCTTAAGGAACTTTATCTGTGCTCATTTCAATCTCTGGTTTTATGCAGCACCCCAACTCACCTTTCCCCTTAAGCAAGCATAAGTTGGTTTTCTAAATTTGAGACCCTGTTCTGTTTTGGAATTCAGTTCCTGTGTAGCCAAGATTACATTCCATGTATTAGTGATATCTTATGATGTTTCTTTTTCTGTGTGACTTATTTCAGTTAGAATCATTGTACCTGAATCCACTCATTATGCTGCTACGGGCCTGATGACATAGATTTCATTGCTGAGTGATACTGCATTGTACGTAAGTACCACAAGTTCTTTATCCATTTTTCACTTTCTGTGATATTGAACTTGTACGGTAAACGAGGTTCTTGTAAACAGAGGCGTCCCAAACTTTGGGGTGGCTGTGTCTTTTTGATTTTAATTTCCCTAAGCTATAGGACCATAAGTGGAAGTGCCCTAGGCTCTGTTGCTTTGTTTTTTAGATGTTTCAGGAAACACCATACACTTCTCCCGAGTGTCTGTTGGCAATTTACATCCCGCCCATCAGCATAACAAGGCTCCCAGTTCTCCATGGCCTGTCCTGCCTTTCTGGATTTTACACTTTTCTCAGATGGCCCTTTTGACCGGGGGGAAGTGAGACTTCATTGTAGTGCAGATTTCCTTTGCAAGCTTGCTTGGTTGGCCAAAAAGGGCGTATGCGTTTTTTCCTGAATATATTCAGGAAAAAACGCATACGCCCTTTTTGGCCAAGTGCATCATTGTGGACGTTCTGCCTCTTTTCCTATGCTTTCAATGCAATTCCAGTCTACCTCCTGAAATCGGTTTCCTGCAATTCTGCCCCGCTTTCAAGTCCTCTTGGCAGCCTTACTTCAGTATATTTTTGGACGATAGCTCTCATTTATAACTCTGCAGGTTTGTGAATTACAGTGCCCCTGAGCTCCTTTCTACAACTCGCTTTCTTTTGAGCTGGCCGCAACACCGCAGGATGACTTCAGGCCCTAATCTGGTTCCGGCACGGCACGCTGAGCCTTTGGTTAATTCCTCTTCCTGGTGGGAAATGAGAGTTAAATTTGCCCGTCCAGACACCTCCAGCTAGTCTGTCATTGGTTCTTGCTATTCCTGTTCATCTTCCGCAGAAATTGCAAACTGGGCCAAACAGGAGGTTAAAGGGACTGACTCTCCAAGTCGGGAGAGTGTTAGTAAAGTGTCTGGAATGTTGCACCCGAGTACCAGGGTACGAAAAATGAGACATATTTCAACACGTCTCCCGATCACATGGTTGATCATACTCTAGGTTCCACATGCATGTTTTAGCTGAAGGAAGAATACCTTAAACCTGGGTAGTTGAAACCTGTGGAATGGGTACCATGCAATATGACTTCAAAGGGTCTTCATTTGCTCACCGAACCTCTCCAATCCTATCACTGCTGCGTTTATGCCCCTGTACACATGCTAGATTCTCTTTTGGAGACATAGCAATCCATAGGTTTTAAGATACTTACTAGTCAGGTGCATTCTTTGGCGTTTAATATGGGGTGTTGAGTCCATTTCGTTGAGCAAGGAGTAGCTCTTGTCTATTCCATATTTGGCTTAAGGAACTTTATCTGTGCTCATTTCAATCTCTGGTTTTATGCAGCACCCCAACTCACCTTTCCCCTTAAGCAAGCATAAGTTGGTTTTCTAAATTTGAGACCCTGTTCTGTTTTGGAATTCAGTTCCTGTGTAGCCAAGTTTACATTCCGTGTATTAGTGATATCTTATGATGTTTCTTTTTCTGTGTGACTTATTTCAGTTAGAATCATCGTACCTGAATCCACTCATTATGCTGCTACGGGCCTGATGACATAGATTTCATTGCTGAGTGTTACTGCATTGTACGTAAGTACCACAAGTTCTTTATCCATTTTTCATTTTCTGTGATATTGAAATTGTACTGTAAACGAGGTTCTTGTAAACACAGGCGTCCCAAACTTTGGGGTGGCTGTGTCTTTTTTATTTTAATTTCCCTAACCTATAGGACCATAAGTGGAAGTGCCCTAGGCTCTGTTGCTTTGTTTTTTAGATGTTTCAGGAAACACCATACACTTCTCCCAAGTGTCTGTTGGCAATTTACATCCCGCCCATCAGCATAACAAGGCTCCCAGTTCTCCATGGCCTGTCCTGCCTTTCTGGATTTTACACTTTTTTCAGATGGCCCTTTTGACCGGGGGGAAGTGAGACTTCATTGTAGTGCAGATTTCCTTTGCAAGCTTGCTTGGTTGGCCAAAAAGGGCGTATGCGTTTTTTCCTGAATATATTCAGGAAAAAACGCATACGCCCTTTTTGGCCAAGTGCATCATTGTGGACGTTCTGCCTCTTTTCCTATGCTTTCAATGCAATTCCAGTCTACGTCCTGAAATCGGTCTCCTGCAATTCTGCCCCGCTTTCAAGTCCTCTTGGCAGCCTTACTTCAGTATATTTTTGGACGATAGCTGTCATTTATAACTCTGCAGGTTTGTGAATTACAGTGCCCCTGAGCTCCTTTCTTCAACTCGCTTTTTTGTGACCTGGCCGCAACACCGCAGGATGGCTTCAGGCCCTAATCTGGTTCCGGCACGGCACGCTGAGCCTTTGGTTATTTCCTCTTCCTGGTGGGAAATGAGAGTTAAATTTGCCCGTCCAGACACCTCCAGCTAGTCTCTCATTGGTTCTCGCTATTCCTGTTCATCTTCCGCAGAAATTGCAAACTGGGCCAAACAAGAGGTTAAAGGGACTGACTGCCCAAGTCGGGAGTGTGTAAGTAAAGCGTCTGGAATGTTGCACCCGAGTACCAGCGTACGAAAACTGAGACATATTTGAACACGTCTCCCGATCACTTGGTTGATCGTACTCTAGGTTCCACATGCATGTTTTAGATGAAGGAAGAATACCTTAAACCTGGGTAGTTGAAAGCCGTGGAATGGGTACCATGCAATATGACTTCAAAGGGTCTTCATTTGCTCACCGAACCTCTCCAATCCTATCACTGCTGCGTTTATGCCCCTGTACACATGCTTGATTCTCTTTCGGAGACATAGCAATCCATAGGTTTTAAGATACTTACTAGTCAGGTACATTCTTAGGCGTTTAATATGGGGTGTTGAGTCCATTTCGTTGAGCAAGGAGTAGCTCTTGTCTATTCCATATTTGCCTTAAGGAACTTTATCTGTGCTCATTTCAATCTCTGGTTTTATGCAGCACCCCAACTCACCTTTCCCCTTAAGCAAGCATAAGTTGGTTTTCTAAATTTGAGACCCTGTTCTGTTTTGGAATTCAGTTCCTGTGTAGCCAAGATTACATTCCATGTATTAGTGATATCTTATGATGTTTCTTTTTCTGTGTGACTTATTTCAGTTAGAATCATTGTACCTGAATCCACTCATTATGCTGCTACGGGCCTGATGACATAGATTTCATTGCTGAGTGATACTGCATTGTACGTAAGTACCACAAGTTCTTTATCCATTTTTCACTTTCTGTGATATTGAACTTGTACGGTAAACGAGGTTCTTGTAAACAGAGGCGTCCCAAACTTTGGGGTGGCTGTGTCTTTTTGATTTTAATTTCCCTAAGCTATAGGACCATAAGTGGAAGTGCCCTAGGCTCTGTTGCTTTGTTTTTTAGATGTTTCAGGAAACACCATACACTTCTCCCGAGTGTCTGTTGGCAATTTACATCCCGCCCATCAGCATAACAAGGCTCCCAGTTCTCCATGGCCTGTCCTGCCTTTCTGGATTTTACACTTTTCTCAGATGGCCCTTTTGACCGGGGGGAAGTGAGACTTCATTGTAGTGCAGATTTCCTTTGCAAGCTTGCTTGGTTGGCCAAAAAGGGCGTATGCGTTTTTTCCTGAATATATTCAGGAAAAAACGCATACGCCCTTTTTGGCCAAGTGCATCATTGTGGACGTTCTGCCTCTTTTCCTATGCTTTCAATGCAATTCCAGTCTACCTCCTGAAATCGGTTTCCTGCAATTCTGCCCCGCTTTCAAGTCCTCTTGGCAGCCTTACTTCAGTATATTTTTGGACGATAGCTCTCATTTATAACTCTGCAGGTTTGTGAATTACAGTGCCCCTGAGCTCCTTTCTACAACTCGCTTTCTTTTGAGCTGGCCGCAACACCGCAGGATGACTTCAGGCCCTAATCTGGTTCCGGCACGGCACGCTGAGCCTTTGGTTAATTCCTCTTCCTGGTGGGAAATGAGAGTTAAATTTGCCCGTCCAGACACCTCCAGCTAGTCTGTCATTGGTTCTTGCTATTCCTGTTCATCTTCCGCAGAAATTGCAAACTGGGCCAAACAGGAGGTTAAAGGGACTGACTCTCCAAGTCGGGAGAGTGTTAGTAAAGTGTCTGGAATGTTGCACCCGAGTACCAGGGTACGAAAAATGAGACATATTTCAACACGTCTCCCGATCACATGGTTGATCATACTCTAGGTTCCACATGCATGTTTTAGCTGAAGGAAGAATACCTTAAACCTGGGTAGTTGAAACCTGTGGAATGGGTACCATGCAATATGACTTCAAAGGGTCTTCATTTGCTCACCGAACCTCTCCAATCCTATCACTGCTGCGTTTATGCCCCTGTACACATGCTAGATTCTCTTTTGGAGACATAGCAATCCATAGGTTTTAAGATACTTACTAGTCAGGTGCATTCTTTGGCGTTTAATATGGGGTGTTGAGTCCATTTCGTTGAGCAAGGAGTAGCTCTTGTCTATTCCATATTTGGCTTAAGGAACTTTATCTGTGCTCATTTCAATCTCTGGTTTTATGCAGCACCCCAACTCACCTTTCCCCTTAAGCAAGCATAAGTTGGTTTTCTAAATTTGAGACCCTGTTCTGTTTTGGAATTCAGTTCCTGTGTAGCCAAGTTTACATTCCGTGTATTAGTGATATCTTATGATGTTTCTTTTTCTGTGTGACTTATTTCAGTTAGAATCATCGTACCTGAATCCACTCATTATGCTGCTACGGGCCTGATGACATAGATTTCATTGCTGAGTGTTACTGCATTGTACGTAAGTACCACAAGTTCTTTATCCATTTTTCATTTTCTGTGATATTGAAATTGTACTGTAAACGAGGTTCTTGTAAACACAGGCGTCCCAAACTTTGGGGTGGCTGTGTCTTTTTTATTTTAATTTCCCTAACCTATAGGACCATAAGTGGAAGTGCCCTAGGCTCTGTTGCTTTGTTTTTTAGATGTTTCAGGAAACACCATACACTTCTCCCAAGTGTCTGTTGGCAATTTACATCCCGCCCATCAGCATAACAAGGCTCCCAGTTCTCCATGGCCTGTCCTGCCTTTCTGGATTTTACACTTTTTTCAGATGGCCCTTTTGACCGGGGGGAAGTGAGACTTCATTGTAGTGCAGATTTCCTTTGCAAGCTTGCTTGGTTGGCCAAAAAGGGCGTATGCGTTTTTTCCTGAATATATTCAGGAAAAAACGCATACGCCCTTTTTGGCCAAGTGCATCATTGTGGACGTTCTGCCTCTTTTCCTATGCTTTCAATGCAATTCCAGTCTACGTCCTGAAATCGGTCTCCTGCAATTCTGCCCCGCTTTCAAGTCCTCTTGGCAGCCTTACTTCAGTATATTTTTGGACGATAGCTGTCATTTATAACTCTGCAGGTTTGTGAATTACAGTGCCCCTGAGCTCCTTTCTTCAACTCGCTTTTTTGTGACCTGGCCGCAACACCGCAGGATGGCTTCAGGCCCTAATCTGGTTCCGGCACGGCACGCTGAGCCTTTGGTTATTTCCTCTTCCTGGTGGGAAATGAGAGTTAAATTTGCCCGTCCAGACACCTCCAGCTAGTCTCTCATTGGTTCTCGCTATTCCTGTTCATCTTCCGCAGAAATTGCAAACTGGGCC
>NW_027192857.1:0-95000 GCF_949987515.2 Delphinus delphis
GATTGCTATGTCTCCAAAAGAGAATCAAGCGTGTGTACAGGGCCATAAAAGCAGAAGTGATAGGATTGGAGAGGTTCGGTGAGCAAATGAAGACCCTTTTAATTCATATTGCATGGTACCCATTCCACGGGTCTCAACTCCCCAGGTTTAAGGTATTCTTCCTTCAGCTAAAACATGCATGTGGAACCCAGAGTATGATCAACCGTGTGAATGGGAGACGTGTTCAAATATGTCTCAGTTTTCGTACCCTGGTACTCGGGTGCAACATTCCAGACGCTTAACTAACACTCTCCCCACTTGAAGAGTCAGTCCCTTTAACCTCTTGTTTGGCCCAGTTTGCAATTTCTGCGGAAGATGAACAGGAATAGCGAGAACCAATGGGAGACTAGCTGGAGGTGTCTGGACGGGCAAATTTAACTCTCATTTCTCACCAGGAAGAGGAATTAACCAAAGGCTCAGCGTGCCGTGCGGGAACCAGATTAGGGCCTGAAGCCATCCTGCGGTGTTGCGGCCAGGTCACAAGAAAGCGAGTTGAAGAAAGGAGCTCAGGGGCACTGTAATTCACAAACCTGCAGAGTTATAAATGACAGCTATCGTCCAAAAATATACTGAAGTAAGGCTGCCAAGAGGACTTGAAAGCGGGGCAGAATTGCAGGAAACCGATTTCAGGAGGTAGACTGGAATTGCATTGAAAGCATAGGAAAAGAGGCAGAACGTCCACAATGATGCACTTGGCCAAAAAGGGCGTATGCGTTTTTTCCTGAATATATTCAGGAAAAAACGCATACGTCCTTTTTGGCCAACCAAGCAAGCTTGCAAAGAAATCTGCACTACAATGAAGTCTCACTTCCCCCCGGTCAAAAGGGCCATCTGAATAAAGTGTAAAATCCAGAAAGGCAGGACAGGCCATGGAGAACTGGGAGTCTTGTTATGCTGATGGGCGGGATGTAAATTGCCAACAGCCACTCGGGAGAAGTGTATGGTGTTTCCTGAAACATCTAAAAAACAAAGCAACAGAGCCTAGGGCACTTCCACTTATGGTCCTATAGCTTAGGGAAATTAAAATCAAAAAGACACAGCCACCCCAAAGTTTGGGACGCCTCTGTTTACAAGAACCTCGTTTACTGTACAAGTTCAATATCACAGAAAGTGAAAAATGGATAAAGAACTTGTGGTACTTACGTACAATGCAGTATCACTCAGCAATGAAATCTATGTCATCAGGCCCGTAGCAGCATAATGAGTCGATTCAGGTACGATGATTCTAACTGAAATAAGTCACACAGAAAAAGAAACATCATAAGATATCACTAATACACGGCATGTAAACTTGGCTACACAGGAACTGAATTCCAAAACAGAACAGGGTCTCAAATTTAGAAAACCAACTTATGCTTGCTTAAGGGGAAAGGTGAGTTGGGGTGCTGCATAAAACCAGAGATTGAAATGAGCACAGATAAAGTTCCTTAAGCCAAATATGGAATAGACAAGAGCTACTCCTTGCTCAACGAAATGGACTCAACACCCCATATTAAACGCCTAAGAATGTACCTGACTAGTAAGTATCTTAAAACCTATGGATTGCTATTTCTCCAAAAGAGAATCAAGCATGTGTACAGGGGCATAAACGCAGCAGTGATAGGATTGGAGAGGTTCGGTGAGCAAATGAAGACCCTTTGAAGTCATATTGCATGGTACCCATTCCACGGGTCTCAACTCTCCAGGTTTAAGGTATTCTTCCTTCAGCTAAAACATGCATGTGGAACCCAGAGTATGATCAACCATGTGATCGGGAGACGTGTTCAAATATGTCTCAGTTTTCGTACCCTGGTACTCGGGTGCAACATTCCAGACGCTTTACTAACACTCTCCCGACTTGGAGAGTCAGTCCCTTTAACCTAATGTTTGGCCCAGTTTGCAATTTCTGCGGAAGATGAACAGGAATAGCGAGAACTAATGGGAGACTAGCTGGAGGTGTCTGGACGGGCAAATTTAACTCTCATTTCCCACCAGGAAGAGGAATTAACCAAAGGCTCAGTGTGCCGTGCCGGAACCAGATTAGGGCCTGAAGCCATCCTGCGGTGTTGCGGCCAGGTCACAAGAAAGCGAGTTGAAGAAAGGAGCTCAGGGGCACTGTAATTCACAAACCTGCAGAGTTATAAATGACAGCTATCGTCCAAAAATATACTGAAGTAAGGCTGCCAAGAGGACTTGAAAGCGGGGCAGAATCGCAGGAAACCGATTTCAGGAGGTAGACTGGAATTGCATTGAAAGCATAGGAAAAGAGGCAGAACGTCCACAATGATGCACTTGGCCAAAAAGGGCGTATGCGTTTTTTCCTGAATATATTCAGGAAAAAACGCATACGTCCTTTTTGGCCAACCAAGCAAGCTTGCAAAGGAAATCTGCACTACAATGAAGTCTCACTTCCCCCCGGTCAAAAGGGCCATCTGAAAAAAGTGTAAAATCCAGAAAGGCAGGACAGGCCATGGAGAACTGGGAGCCTTGTTATGCTGATGGGTGTGATGTAAATTGCCAACAGACACTCGGGAGAAGTGTATGGTGTTTCCTGAAACATCTAAAAAACAAAGCAACAGAGCCTAGGGCACTTCCACTTATGGTCCTATAGCTTAGGGAAATTAAAATCAAAAAGACACAGCCACCCCAAAGTTTGGGACGCCTCTGTTTACAAGAACCTCGTTTACCATACAAGTTCAATATCACAGAAAGTGAAAAATGGATAAAGAACTTGTGGTACTTACGTACAATGCAGTATCACTCAGCAATGAAATCTATGTCATCAGGCCCGTAGCAGCATAATGAGTGGATTCCGGTACGATGATTCTAACTGAAATAAGTCACACAGAAAAAGAAACATCATAAGATATCAGTAATACACGGAATGTAAACTTGGCTACACGGGAACTGAATTACAGAACAGAACAGGGTCTCAAATTTAGAAAACCAACTTATGCTTGCTTAAGGGGAAAGGTGAGTTGGGGTGCTGCATAAAACCAGAGATTGAAATGAGCACAGATAAAATTCCTTAAGCCAAATATGGAATAGACAAGAGCTACTCCTTGCTCAACGAAATGGACTCAACACCGCATATTAAACGCCTAAGAATGTACCTGACTAGTAAGTATCTTAAAACCTATGGATTGCTATGTCTCCAAAAGAGAATCAAGCGTGTGTACAGGGGCATAAACGCAGCAGTGATAGGATTGGAGAGGTTCGGTGAGCAAATGAAGACCCTTTGAAGTCATATTGCATGGTACCCATTCCACGGGTTTCAACTACCCAGGTTTAAGGTATTCTTCCTTCAGCTAAAACATGCATGTGGAACCCAGAGTATGATCAACCATTTGATCGGGAGACGTGTTCAAATATGTCTCAGTTTTCGTACCCTGGTACTCGGGTGCAACATTCCAGACGCTTTACTAACACTCTCCCCACTTGGAGACTCAGCGCCTTTAACCTCCTGTTTGGCCCAGTTTGCAATTTCTGCGGAAGATGAACAGGAATAGCGAGAACCAATGAGAGACTAGCTGGAGGTGTCTGGACGGGCAAATTTAACTCTCATTTCCCACCAGGAAGAAGAAATAAACAAAGGCTTAGCATGCCGTGCAGGAACCAGATTAGGGCCTGAAGCCATCCTGCGGTGTTGCGGACAGCTCACAAGAAAGCGAGTTGAAGAAAGGAGCTCAGGGGCACTGTAATTCACAAACCTGCAGAGTTATAAATGACAGCTATCGTCCAAAAATATACTGAAGTAAGGCTGCCTAGAGGACTTGAAAGCGGGGTAGAATTGCAGGAAACCGATTTCAGGAGGTAGACTGGAATTGCATTGAAAGCATAGGAAAAGAGGCAGAACGTCCACAATGATGCACTTGGCCAAAAAGGGCGTATGCGTTTTTTCCTGAATATATTGAGGAAAAAACGCATACGCCCTTTTTGGCCAACCAAGCAAGCTTGCAAAGGAAATCTGCACTACAATGAAGTCTCACTTCCCCCCGGTCAAAAGGGCCATCTGAAAAAAGTGTAAAATCCAGAAAGGCAGGACAGGCCATGGAGAACTGGGAGCCTTGTTATGCTGATGGGCGGGATGTAAATTGCCAACAGACACTCTGGAGAAGTGTATGGTGTTTCCTGAAACACCTAAAAAACAAAGCAACAGAGCCTAGGGCACTTCCACTTATGGTCCTATAGCTTAGGGAAATTAAAATAAAAAAGACACAGCCACCCCAAAGTTTGGGACACCTCTGTTTACAAGAACCTCGTTTACAGTACAAGTTCAACATCGCAGAAAGTGAAAAATGGATAAAGAAGTTGTGGTATTTACTTACAAAGCAATATCACTCAGCAATGAAATCTATGTCATCAGGCCCTTAGCAGCACAATGAGTGGATTCAGGTATGATGATTCTAACTGAAATAAGTCACACAGAAAAAGAAACATCATAAGATATCACTAATACACGGAATGTAAACTTGGCTACACAGGAACTGAATTACAGAACAGAACAGGGTCTCAAATTTAGAAAACCAACTTATGCTTGTTTAAGGGTAAAGGTGAGTTGGGGTGCTGCATAAAACCAGAGATTGAAATGAGCACAGATAAAGTTCCTCAAGCCAAATATGGAATAGACAAGAGCTACTCCTTGCTCAACGAAATGGACTCAACACCCCATATTAAACGCCTAAGAATGTACCTGACTAGTAAGTATCTTAAAACCTATGGATTGTTATGTCTCCAAAAGAGAATCAAGCGTGTGTACAGGGGCATAAACGCAGCAGTGATAGGATTGGAGAGGTTCGGTGAGCAAATGAAGACCCTTTGAAGTCATATTGCATGGTACCCATTCCACGGGTCTCAACTCTCCAGGTTTAAGGTATTCTTCCTTCAGCTAATACATGCATGTGGAACCTAGAGTATGATCAACCATGTGATCGGGAGTCGTGTTCAAATATGTCTCAGTCTTTGTACCCTGGTACTCGGGTGCAACATTCCAGACGCTTTACTAACACTCTCCCTACTTGGAGAGTCAGCGCCTTTAACCTCTTGTTTGGCCCAGTTTGCAATTTCTGCGGAAGATGAACAGGAATAGCGAGAACCAATGAGAGACTAGCTGGAGGTGTCTGGACGGGCAAATTTAACTCTCATTTCCCACCAGGAAGAGGAATTAACCAAAGGCTCAGCGTGCCGTGCCGGAACCAGATTAGGGCCTGAAGCCATCCTGCGGTGTTTCGGCCAGCTCACAAGAAAGCGAGTTGAAGAAAGGAGCTCAGGGGCACTGTAATTCACAAACCTGCAGAGTTATAAATGACAGCTATCGTCCAAAAATACACTGAAGTAAGGCTGCCAAGAGGACTTGAAAGCGGGGCAGAATTGCAGGAAACCGATTTCAGGAGGTAGACTGGAATTGCATTGAAAGCATAGGAAAAGAGGCAGAACGTCCACAATGATGCACTTGGCCAAAAAGGGCGTATGCGTTTTTTCCTGAATATATTCAGGAAAAAACGCATACGCCCTTTTTGGCCAACCAAGCAAGCTTGCAAAGGAAATCTGCACTACAATGAAGTCTCACTTCCCCCCGGTCAAAAGGGCCATCTGAAAAAAGTGTAAAATCCAGAAAGGCAGGACAGGCCGTGGAGAACTGGGAGCCTTGTTATGCTGATGGGCGGGATGTAAATTGCCAACAGACACTCGGGAGAAGTGTATGGTGTTTCCTGAAACATCTAAGAAACAAAGCAACAGAGCCTAGGGCACTTCCACTTATGGTCCTATAGCTTAGGGAAATTAAAATCAAAAAGACACAGCCACCCCAATGTTTGGGACGCCTCTGTTTACAAGAACCTCGTTTACCGTACAAGTTCAATATCACAGAAAGTGAAAAATGG
The DNA here is from genome assembly GCF_949987515.2 of Delphinus delphis. NCBI lineage: Eukaryota > Metazoa > Chordata > Mammalia > Artiodactyla > Delphinidae > Delphinus > Delphinus delphis. Next base: position 5,901 of record NW_027192857.1, read on the forward strand.
ATAAAGAACTTGTGGTACATACATACAATGCAGTATCACTCAGCAATGAAATCTATGTCATCAGGCCCGTAGCAGCATAATGAGTGGATTCAGGTACGATGATTCAACTGAAATAAGTCACACAGAAAAAGAAACATCATAAGATATCACTAATACACGGAATGTAAACTTGGCTACACAGGAACTGAATTACAGAACAGAACAGGGTCTCAAATTTAGAAAACCAACTTATGCTTGTTTAAGGGTAAAGGTGAGTTGGGGTGCTGCATAAAACCAGAGATTGAAATGAGCACAGATAAAGTTCCTCAAGCCAAATATGGAATAGACAAGAGCTACTCCTTGCTCAACGAAATGGACTCAACACCCCATATTAAACGCCTAAGAATGTACCTGACTAGTAAGTATCTTAAAACCTATGGATTGTTATGTCTCCAAAAGAGAATCAAGCGTGTGTACAGGGGCATAAACGCAGCAGTGATAGGATTGGAGAGGTTCGGTGAGCAAATGAAGACCCTTTGAAGTCATATCGCATGGTACCCATTCCACGGGTCTCAACTCTCCAGGTTTAAGGTATTCTTCCTTCAGCTAAAACATGCATGTGGAACCCAGAGTATGATGAACCGTGTGAACGGGAGACGTGTTCAAATATGTCTCAGGTTTCCTCCCCTGGTACTCGGGTGCAACATTCCAGATGCTTTACTAACACTCTCCCCACTTGGAGAGTCAGCGCCTTTAACCTCCTGTTTGGCCCATTTTGCAATTTCTGCGGAAGATGAACAGGAATAGGGAGAACCAATGAGAGACTAGCTGGAGGTGTCTGGACGGGCAAATTTAACTCTCATTTCCCACCAGGAAGAGGAAATAACCAAAGGCTCAGTGTGCCGTGCCGGATCCAGATTAGGGCCTGAAGCCATCCTGCGGTGTTGCGGCCTGCTCAAAAGAAAGCGAGTTGAAGAAAGGAGCTCAGGGGCACTGTAATTCACAAACCTGCAGAGTTATAAATGACAGCTATCGTCCAAAAATATACTGAAGTAAGGCTGCCAAGAGGACTTGAAAGCGGGGCAGAATTGCAGGAAACCGATTTCAGGAGGTAGACTGGAATTGCATTGAAAGCATAGGAAAAGAGGCAGAACGTCCACAATGATGCACTTGGCCAAAAAGGGCGTATGCGTTTTTTCCTGAATATATTCAGGACAAAACGCATACGCCCTTTTTTGCCAACCAAGCAAGCTTGCAAAGGAAATCTGCACTACAATGAAGTCTCACTTCCCCCCGGTCAAAAGGGCCATCTGAAAAAAGTGTAAAATCCAGAAAGGCAGGACAGGCCATGGAGAACTGGGAGCCTTGTTATGCTGAAGGGCGGGATGTAAATTGCCAACAACCACTCGGGAGAAGTGTATGGTGTTTCCTGAAACATCTAAAAAACAAAGCAACAGAGCCTAGGGCACTTCCACTTATGGTCCTATAGCTTAGGGAAATTAAAATCAAAAAGACACAGCCAGCCCAAAGTTTGGAACGGCTCTGTTCACAAGAACCTCGTTTACAGTACAAGTTCAACATCGCAAAAAGTGAAAAATGGATAAAGAAGTTGTGGTATTTACTTACAAAGCAATATCACTCAGCAATGAAATCTATGTCATCAGGCCCGTAGCAGCATAATGAGTGGATTCAGGTATGATGATTCTAACTGAAATAAGTCACACAGAAAAAGAAACATCATAAGATATCAGTAATACACGGAATGTAAACTTGGCTACACAGGAACTGAATTACAGAACAGAACAGGGTCTCAAATTTAGAAAACCAACTTATGCTTGCTTAAGGGTAAAGGTGAGTTGGGGTGCTGCATAAAACCAGAGATTGAAATGAGCACAGATAAATTTCCTTAAGCCAAATATGGAATAGACAAGAGCTACTCCTTGCTGAACGAAATGGACTCAATACCCCATATTAAACGCCTAAGAATGTACCTGACTAGTAAGTATCTTAAAACCTATGGATTGCTATGTCTCCGAAAGAGAATCAAGCATGTGTACAGGGGCATAAATGCAGCAGTGATAGGATTGTAGAGGTTCGTTGAGCAAATGAAGACCTTTTGATGTCATATTGCATGGTACCCATTCCACGGGTCTCAACTCTCCAGGTTTAAGGTATTCTTCCTTCAGTTAAAACATCCATGTGGAACCCAGAGTATGATCAACCATGTGATCGGGAGACGTGTTCAAATATGTCTCAGTTTTCATACCCTGGTACTCGGGTGCAACATTCCAGACGCTTTACTAACACTCTCCAGACTTGGAGAGTCACTCCCTTTAACATCCTGTTTGGCCCAGTTTGCAATTTCTGCGGAAGATGAACAGGAATAGCGAGAACCAATGAGAGACTAGCTGGAGGTGTCTGGACGGGCAAATTTAACTCTCATTTCCCACCAGGAAGAGGAATTAACCAAAGGCTCAGCGTGCCGTGCCGGAACCAGATTAGGGCCTGAAGCCATCCTGCGGTGTTTCGGCCAGCTCACAAGAAAGCGAGTTGAAGAAAGGAGCTCAGGGGCACTGTAATTCACAAACCTGCAGAGTTATAAATGACAGCTATCGTCCAAAAATACACGAAGTAAGGCTGCCAAGAGGACTTGAAAGCAGGGCAGAATTGCAGGAAACCGATTTCAGGAGGTAGACTGGAATTGCATTGAAAGCATAGGAAAAGAGGCAGAACGTCCACAATGATGCACTTGGCCAAAAAGGGCGTATGCGTTTTTTCCTGAATATATTCAGGAAAAAACGCATACGCCCTTTTTGGCCAACCAAGCAAGCTTGCAAAGGAAATCTGCACTACAATGAAGTCTCACTTCGCCCCGGTCAAAAGGGACATCTGAAAAAAGTGTAAAATCCAGAAAGGCAGGACAGGCCATGGAGAACTGGGACCCTTGTGATGCTGATGGGCGGGATGTAAATTGCCAACAGACACTCGGGAGAAGTGTATGGTGTTTTCTGAAACATCTAAGAAACAAAGCAACAGAGCCTAGGGCACTTCCTCTTATGGTCCTATAGCTTAGGGAAATTAAAATCAAAAAGACACAGCCACCCCAAAGTTTGGGACGCCTCTGTTTACAAGAACCTCATTTACTGTACAAGTTCAAGATCACAGAAAGTGAAAAATGGATAAAGAACTTGTGGTACTTACGTACAATGCAGTATCACTCAGCAATGAAATCTATGTCATCAGGCCCGTAGCAGCATAATGAGTGGATTCAGGTACGATGATTCTAACTGAAATAAGTCACACAGAAAAAGAAACATCATAAGATATCACTAATACACGGTATGTTAACTTGGCTACACAGGAACTGAATTCCAAAACAGAACAGGGTCTCAAATTTAGAAAACCAACTTATGCTTGCTTAAGGGGAAAGGTGAGTTGGGGTGCTGCATAAAACCAGAGATTGAAATGAGCACAGATAAAGTTCCTTAAGCCAAATATGGAATAGACAAGAGCTACTCCTTGCTCAACGAAATGGACTCAACACCCCATATTAAACGCCTAAGAATGTACCTGACTAGTAAGTATCTTAAAACCTATGGATTGCTATGTCTCCAAAAGAGAATCAAGCGTGTGTACAGGGGCATAAACGCAGCAGTGATAGGATTGGAGAGGTTCGGTGAGCAAATGAAGACCCTTTGAAGTCATATTGCATGGTACCCATTCCACGGGTCTCAACTCTCCAGGTTTAAGGTATTCTTCCTTCAGCTAAAACATGCATGTGGAACCCAGAGTATGATCAACCATGTGAACGGGAGACGTGTTCAAATATGTCTCAGTTTTCCTCCCCTGGTACTCGGGTGCAACATTCCAGACGCTTTACTAACACTCTCCCCACTTGGAGACTCAGCGCCTTTAACCTCCTGTTTGGCCCAGTTTGCAATTTCTGCGGAAGATGAACAGGAATAGGGAGAACCAATGAGAGACTAGCTGGAGGTGTCTGGACGGGCAAATTTAACTCTCATTTCCCACCAGGAAGAGGAAATAACCAAAGGCTCAGCGTGCCGTGCCGGATCCAGATTAGGGCCTGAAGCCATCCTGCGGTGTTGCGGCCAGCTCAAAAGAAAGCGAGTTGAAGAAAGGAGCTCAGGGGCACTGTAATTCACAAACCTGCAGAGTTATAAATGACAGCTATCGTCCAAAAATATACTGAAGTAAGGCTGCCAAGAGGACTTGAAAGCGGGGCAGAATTGCAGGAAACCGATTTCAGGAGGTAGACTGGAATTGCATTGAAAGCATAGGAAAAGAGGCAGAACGTCCACAATGATGCACTTGGCCAAAAAGGGCGTATGCGTTTTTTCCTGAATATATTCAGGAAAAAACGCATACGCCCTTTTTGGCCAACCAAGCAAGCTTGCAAAGGAAATCTGCACTACAATGAAGTCTCACTTCCCCCCGGTCAAAAGGGCCATCTGAAAAAAGTGTAAAATCCAGAAAGGCAGGACAGGCCATGGAGAACTGGGAGCCTTGTTATGCTGATGGGCGGGATGTAAATTGCCAACAGACACTCGGGAGAAGTGTATGGTGTTTCCTGAAACATCTAAAAAACAAAGCAACAGAGGCTAGGGCACTTCCACTTATGGTCCTATAGCTTAGGGAAATTAAAATCAAAAAGACACAGCCACCCCAAAGTTTGGGACGCCTCTGTTTACAAGAACCTCATTTACCATACAAGTTCAAAATCACAGAAAGTGAAAAATGGATAAAGAACTTGTGGTACTTACGTACAATGCAGTATCACTCAGCAATGATATCTATGTCATCAGGCCCGTAGCAGCATAATAAGTGGATTCAGGTACGATGATTCTAACTGAAATAAGTCACACAGAAAAAGAAACATCATAAGATATCACTAATACACGGAATGTAAACTTGGCTACACAGGAACTGAATTCCAAAACAGAACAGGGTCTCAAATTTAGAAAACCAACTTATGCTTGCTTAAGGGTAAATGTGAGTTGGGGTGCTGCATAAAACCAGAGATTGAAATGAGCACAGATAAAGTTCCTTAAGCCAAATATGGAATAGACAAGAGCTACTCCTTGCTCAACGAAATGGACTCAACACCCCATATTAAACGCCTAAGAATGTACCTGACTAGTAAGTATCTTAAAACCTATGGATTGCTATGTCTCCGAAAGAGAATCAAGCATGTGTACAGGGGCATAAACGAAGCAGTGATAGGATTGGAGAGGTTCGGTGAGCAAATGAAGACCCTTTGAAGTCATATTGCATGGTACCCATTCCACGGGTCTCAACTCTCCAGGTTTAAGGTATTCTTCCTTCAGCTAAAACATGCATGTGGAACCCAGAGTATGATCAACCGTGTGAACGGGAGACGTGTTCAAATATGTCTCAGTTTTCCTCCCCTGGTACTCGGGTGCAACATTCCAGACGCTTTACTAACACTCTCCCCACTTGGAGAGTCAGCGCCTTTAACCTCCTGTTTGGCCCAGTTTGCAATTTCTGCGGAAGATGAACAGGAATAGGGAGAACCAATGAGAGACTAGCTGGAGGTGTCTGGACGGGCAAATTTAACTCTCATTTCCCACCAGGAAGAGGAATTAACCAAAGGCTCAGCTTGCCTTGCCAGAACCAGATTACGGCCTGAAGCCATCCTGCGGTGTTATGGCCAGGTCACAAGAAAGCGAGTTGAAGAAAGGAGGTCAGGCCACTGTAGTTCACAAACCTGCAGAGTTATAAATGACAGCTATCGTCCAAAAATATACTGAAGTAAGGCTGCCAAGAGGACTTGAAAGCGGGGCAGAATTGCAGGAAACCGATTTCAGGAGGTAGACTGGAATTACATTGAAAGCATAGGAAAAGAGGCAGAACGTCCACAATGATGCACTTGGCCAAAAAGGGCGTATGCGTTTTTTCCTGAATATATTCAGGAAAAAACGCATACGCCCTTTTTGGCCAACCAAGCAAGCTTGCAAAGGAAATCTGCACTACAATGAAGTCTCACTTCCCCCCGGTCAAAAGGGCCATCTGAAAAAAGTGTAAAATCCAGAAAGGCAGGACAGGCCATGGAGAACTGGGAGCCTTGTTATGCTGATGGGCGGGATGTAAATTGCCAACAGACACTCGGGAGAAGTGTATGGTGTTTCCTAAAACATCTAAGAAACAAAGCAACAGAGCCTAGGGCACTTCCAATTATGGTCCTATAGCTTAGGGAAATTAAAATCAAAAAGACACAGCCACCCCAATGTTTGGGACGCCTCTGTTTACAAGAACCTCGTTTACCGTACAAGTTCAATATCAGAGAAAGTGAAAAATGGATAAAGAACTTGTGGTACTTACGTACAATGCAGTATCACTCAGCAATGAAATCTATGTCATCAGGCCCGTAGCAGCATAATGAGTGGATTCAGGTACGATGATTCAACTGAAATAAGTCACACAGAAAAAGAAACATCATAAGATATCACTAATACACGGAATGTAAACTTGGCTACACAGGAACTGAATTACAGAACAGAACAGGGTCTCAAATTTAGAAAACCAACTTATGCTTGTTTAAGGGTAAAGGTGAGTTGGGGTGCTGCATAAAACCAGAGATTGAAATGAGCACAGATAAAGTTCCTCAAGCCAAATATGGAATAGACAAGAGCTACTCCTTGCTCAACGAAATGGACTCAACACCCCATATTAAACGCCTAAGAATGTACCTGACTAGTAAGTATCTTAAAACCTATGGATTGTTATGTCTCCAAAAGAGAATCAAGCGTGTGTACAGGGGCATAAACGCAGCAGTGATAGGATTGGAGAGGTTCGGTGAGCAAATGAAGACCCTTTGAAGTCCTATCGCATGGTACCCATTCCACGGGTCTCAACTCTCCAGGTTTAAGGTATTCTTCCTTCAGCTAAAACATGCATGTGGAACCCAGAGTATGATGAACCGTGTGAACGGGAGACGTGTTCAAATATGTCTCAGGTTTCCTCCCCTGGTACTCGGGTGCAACATTCCAGATGCTTTACTAACACTCTCCCCACTTGGAGAGTCAGCGCCTTTAACCTCCTGTTTGGCCCATTTTGCAATTTCTGCGGAAGATGAACAGGAATAGCGAGAACCAATGAGAGACTAGCTGGAGGTGTCTGGACGGGCAAATTTAACTCTCATTTCCCACCAGGAAGAGGAAATAACCAAAGGCTCAGTGTGCCGTGCCGGATCCAGATTAGGGCCTGAAGCCATCCTGCGGTGTTGCGGCCTGCTCAAAAGAAAGCGAGTTGAAGAAAGGAGCTCAGGGGCACTGTAATTCACAAACCTGCAGAGTTATAAATGACAGCTATCGTCCAAAAATATACTGAAGTAAGGCTGCCAAGAGGACTTGAAAGCGGGGCAGAATTGCAGGAAACCGATTTCAGGAGGTAGACTGGAATTGCATTGAAAGCATAGGAAAAGAGGCAGAACGTCCACAATGATGCACTTGGCCAAAAAGGGCGTATGCGTTTTTTCCTGAATATATTCAGGAAAAAACGCATACGCACTTTTTGGCCAACCAAGCAAGCTTTCAAAGGAAATCTGCACTACAATGAAGTCTCACTTCCCCCTGGTCAAAAGGGCCATCTGAAAAAAGTGTAAAATCCAGAAACGCAGGACAGGCCATGGAGAACTGGGAGCCTTGTTATGCTGATGGGCGGGATGTAAATTGCCAACAGACACTTGGGAGAAGTGTATGGTGTTTCCTGAAACATCTAAAAAACAAAGCAACAGAGCCTAGGGCACTTCCACTTATGGTCCTATAGCTTAGGGAAATTAAAATCAAAAAGACACAGCCACCCCAAAGTTTGGGACGCCTCTGTTTACAAGAACCTCGTTTACAGTACAAGTTGAACATCGCAGAAAGTGAAAAATGGATAAAGAAGTTGTGGTATTTACTTACAAAGCAATATCACTCAGCAATGAAATCTATGTCATCAGGCCCTTAGCAGCACAATGAGTGGATTCAGGTATGATGATTCTAACTGAAATAAGTCACACAGAAAAAGAAACATCATAAGATATCAGTAATACACGGAATGTAAACTTGGCTACACAGGAACTGAATTACAGAACAGAACAGGGTCTCAAATTCAGAAAACCAACTTATGCTTGCTTAAGGGTAAAGGTGAGTTGGGGTGCTGCATAAAACCAGAGATTGAAATGAGCACAGATAAAGTTACTTAAGCCAAATATGGAATAGACAAGAGCTACTCCTTGCTCAATGAAATGGACTAAACACCCCATATTAAACGCCTAAGATTGTACCTGACTAGTAAGTACCTTAAAACCTATGGATTGCTATGTCTCTGAAAGAGAATCAAGCGTGTGTACAGGAGCATAAACGCAGCAGTGATAGGATTGGAGAGGTTCGGTGAGCAAATGAAGACCCTTTGAAGTCATATTGCATGGTACCCATTCCACGGGTTTCAACTACCCAGGTTTAAGGTATTCTTCCTTCAGCTAAAACATGCATGTGGAACCCAGAGTATGATCAACCATGTGATCGGGTGACGTGTTCAATTATGTCTCATTTTTCGTACCCTGGTACTCGTGTGTAACATTCCAGACGCTTTACTAACACTCTCCCAACTTGGAGAGTCAGTCCCTTTAACCTCCTGTTTGGCCCAGTTTGCAATTTCTGCGGAAGATGAACAGGAATAGCGAGAACCAGTGACAGACTAGCTGGAGGTGTCTGGACGGGCAAGTTTAACTCTCATTTCCCACCAGGAAGAGGAATTAACCAAAGGCTCAGCGTGCTGTGCCGGAACCAGATTAGGGCCTGAAGCCATCCTGCGGTGTTGCGGCCAGCTCACAAGAAAGCGAGTTGAAGAAAGGAGCTCAGGGGCACTGTAATTCACAAACCTGCAGAGTTATAAATGACAGCTATCGTCCAAAAATATACTGAAGTAAGGCTGCCAAGAGGACTTGAAAGCGGGGCAGAATTGCAGGAAACCGATTTCAGGAGGTAGACTGGAATTGCATTGAAAGCATAGGAAAAGAGGCAGAACGTCCACAATGATGCACTTGGCCAAAAAGGGCATATGCGTTTTTTCCTGAATATATTCAGGAAAAAACGCATACGCCCTTTTTGGCCAACCAAGCAAACGTGCAAAGGAAATCTGCACTACAATGAAGTCTCACTTCCCCCCGGTACAAAGGGCCATCTGAAAAAAGTGTAAAATCCAGAAAGGCAGGACAGGCCATGGAGAACTGGGAGCCTTGTTATGCTGATGGGCGGGATGTAAATTGCCAACAGACACTAGGGAGAAGTGTATGGTGTTTCCTGAAACATCTAAAAAACAAAGCAACAGAGCCTAGGGCACTTCCACTTATGGTCCTATAGCTTAGGGAATTTAAAATCAAAAAGACACAGCCCTCCCAATGTTTGGAATGGCTCTGTTTACAAGAACCTCGTTTACAGTACAAGTTCAACATCGCAGAAAGTGAAAAATGGATAAAGAAGTTGTGGTATTTACTTACAAATCAATATCACTCAGCAATGAAATCTTGTCATCAGGCCCTTAGCAGCACAATGAGTGGATTCAGGTATGATGATTCTAACTGAAATAAGTCACACAGAAAAAGAAACATCATAAGATATCAGTAATACACGGAATGTAAACTTGGCTACACAGGAACTGAATTCCAAAACAGAAAAGGGTCACAAATTTAGAAAACCAACTTATGCTTGCTTAAGGGGAAAGGTGAGTTGGGGTGCTGCATAAAACCAGAGATTGAAATGAGCACAGATAATGTTCCTTGAGCCAAATATGGAATAGACAAGAGCTACTCCTTGCTCAACGAAATGGACTCAACACCGCATATTAAACGCCTAAGAATGTACCTGACTAGTAAGTATCTTAAAACCTATGGATTGTTATGTCTCCAAAAGACAATCAAGCGTGTTTACAGGGGCATAAACGCAGCAGTGATAGGATTGGAGAGGTTCGGTGAGCAAATGAAGACCCTTTGAAGTCATATTGCATGGTACCCATTACACGGGTCTGAACTCTCCAGGTTTAAGGTATTCTTCCTTCAGTTAAAACATGCATGTGGAACCCAGAGTATGATCAACCATGTGAACGGGAGACGTGTTCAAATATGTCTCAGTTTTCCTCCCCTGGTACTCGGGTGCAACATTCCAGACGCTTTACTAACACTCTCCCCACTTGGAGAGTCAGCGCCTTTAACCTCCTGTTTGGCCCAGTTTGCAATTTCTGTGGAAGATGAACAGGAATAGCGAGAACCAATGAGAGACTAGCTGGACGTGTCTGGACGGGCAAATTTAACTCTCATTTCCCACCAGGAAGAGGAAATAACCAAAGGCTCAGCGTGCCGTGCCGGAACCAGATTAGGGCCTGAAGCCATCCTGCGGTGTTGCGGCCATCTCACAAGAAAGCGAGTTGAAGAAAGGAGCTCAGGGGCACTGTAATTCACAAACCTGCAGAGTTATAAATGACAGCTATCGTCCAAAAATATACTGAAGTAAGGCTGCCAAGAGGACTTGAAAGCGGGGCAGAATTGCAGGAAACCGATTTCAGGAGGTAGACTGGAATTGCATTGAAAGCATAGGAAAAGAGGCAGAACGTCCACAATGATGCACTTGGCCAAAAAGGGCGTATGCGTTTTTTCCTGAATATATTCAGGAAAAAACGCATACGCCCTTTTTGGCCAACCAAGCAAGCTTGCAAAGGAAATCTGCACTACAATGAAGTCTCACTTCCCCCCGGTCAAAAGGGCCATCTGAAAAAAGTGTAAAATCCAGAAAGGCAGGACAGGCCATGGAGAACTGGGAGCCTTGTTATGCTGATGGGCGGGATGTAAATTGCCAACAGACACTCGGGAGAAGTGTATGGTGTTTCCTGAAACATCTAAAAAACAAAGCAACAGAGCCTAGGGCACTTCCACTTATGGTCCTATAGCTTAGGGAAATTAAAATCAAAAAGACACAGCCACCCCAAAGTTTGGGACGCCTCTGTTTACAACAACCTCGTTTACCGTACAAGTTCAATATCACAGAAAGTGAAAAATGGATAAAGAACTTGTGGTACTTATGTACAATGCAGTATCACTCAGCAATGAAATCTATGTCATCAGGCCCGTAGCAGCATAATGAGTGGATTCAGGTACGATGATTCTAACTGAAATAAGTCACACAGAAAAAGAAACATCATAAGATATCACTAATACACGGAATGTAAACTCGGCTACACAGGAACTGAATTACAGAACAGAACAGGGTCTCAAATTCAGAAAACAAACTTATGCTTCCTTAAGGGTAAAGGTGAGTTGGGGTGCTGCATAAAACCAGAGATTGAAATGAGCACAGATAAAGTTCCTTAAGCCAAATATGGAATAGACAAGAGCTACTCCTTGCTCAATGAAATGGACTCAACAACCCATATTAAACGCCTAAGAATGTACATGACTAGTAAGTATCTTAAAACCTATGGATTGCTATGTCTCTGAAAGAGAATCAAGCGTGTGTACAGGGGCATAAACGCAGCAATGATAGGATTGGAGAGGTTCGGTGAGCAAATGAAGACCCTTTGAAGTCATATTGCATGGTACCCATTCCACGGGTCTCAACTCTCCAGGTTTAAGGTATTCTTCCTTCAGCTAAAACATGCATGTGGAACCTAGAGTATGATCAACCATGTGATCGGGAGACGTGTTCAATTATGTCTCAGTTTTCGTACCCTGGTTCTCGTGTGCAACATTCCAGACGCTTTACTAACACTCTCCCGACTTGGAGAGTCAGTCCCTTTAACCTCCTGTTTGGCCCAGTTTGCAATTTCTGCGGAAGATGAACAGGAATAGCGAGAACCAATGAGAGACTAGCTGGAGGTGTCTGGACGGGCAAATTTAACTCTCATTTCCCACCAGGAAGAGGAATTAACCAAAGGCTCAGCATGCCGTGTCGGAACCAGATTAGGGCCTGAAGCCATCCTGCGGTGTTGCAGCGAGCTCACAAGAAAGCGAGTTGAAGAAAGGAGCTCAGGGGCACTGTAATTCACAAACCTGCAGAGTTATAAATGACAGCTATCGTCCAAAAATATACTGAAGTAAGGCTGCCAAGAGGACTTGAAAGTGGGGCAGAATTGCAGGAAACCGATTTCAGGAGGTAGACTGGAATTGCATTGAAATCATAGGAAAAGAGGCAGAGCGTCCACAATGATGCACTTGGCCAAAAAGGGCGTATGCGTTTTTTCCTGAATATATTCAGGAAAAAACGCATACGCCCTTTTTGGCCAACCAAGCAAACTTGCAAAGGAAATCTGCACTACAATGAAGTCTCACTTCTCCCCGGTCAAACGGGCCATCTGGAAAAAGTGTAAAATCCAGAAAGGCAGGACAGGCCATGGAGAACTGGGAGCCTTGTTATGCTGATGGGCGGGATGTAAATTGCCAACAGACACTCGGGAGAAGTGTATGGTGTTTCCTGAAACATCTAAAAAACAAAGCAACAGAGCCTAGGGCACTTCCACGTATGGTCCTATAGCTTAGGGAAATAAAAATCAAAAAGACACAGCCACCCCAAAGTTTAGGATGCCTCTGTTTACAAGAACCTCGTTTACCGTACAAGTTCAATATCACAGAAAGTGAAAAATGGATAAAGAACTTGTGGTACTTACGTACAAAGCAGTATCACTCAGCAATGAAATCTATGTCATCAGGCCCGTAGCTGCATAATGAGTGGATTAAGGTACGATGATTCTAACTGAAATAAGTCACACAGAAAAAGAAACATCATAAGATATCACTAATACACGGAATGTAAACTTGGCTACACAGGAACTGAATTCCAAAACAGAACAGGGTCTCAAATTTAGAAAACCAACTTATGCTTGCTTAAGGGGAAAGGTGAGTTGGGGTGCTGCATAAAACCAGAGATTGAAATGAGCACAGATAAAGTTCCTTAAGCCAAATATGGAATAGACAAGAGCTACTCCTTGCTCAACGAAATGGACTGAACACCCCATATTAAACCCCTAAGAATGTACCTGACTAGTAAGTATCTTAAAACCTATGGATTGCTATGTCTCCAAAAGAGAATCAAGCGTGTGTACAGGGGCATAAACGCAGCAGTGATAGGATTGGAGAGGTTCGGTGAGCAAATGAAGACCCTTTGAAGTCATATTGCATGATACCCATTCCACGGGTCTCAACTCTCCAGGTTTAAGGTATTCTTCCTTCAGCTAAAACATGCATGTGGAACCCAGAGTATGTTCAACCATGTGAACGGGAGACGTGTTCAAATATGTCTCAGTTTTCCTCCCCTGGTACTCGGGTGCAACATTCCAGACGCTTTACTAACACTCTCCCCACTTGGAGAGTCAGCGCCTTTAACCTCCTGTTTGGCCCAGTTTGCAATTTCTGTGGAAGATGAACAGGAAGAGCGAGAACCAATGAGAGACTAGCTGGAGGTGTCTGGACGGGCAAATTTAACTCTCATTTCCCACCAGGAAGAGGAAATAACCAAAGGCTCAGCGTGCCGTGCCGGAACCAGATTAGGGCCTGAAGCCATCCTGCGGTGTTGCGGCCAGCTGAAAAGAAAGCGAGTTGAAGAAAGGAGCTCAGGGGCACTGTAATTCACTAACCTGCAGAATAATAAATGACAGCTATCGTCCAAAAATATACTGAAGTAAGGCTGCCAAGAGGACTTGAAAGCGGGGCAGAATTGCAGGAAACCGATTTCAGGAGGTAGACTGGAATTGCATTGAAAGCATAGGAAAAGAGGCAGAACGTCCACAATGATGCACTTGGCCAAAAAGGGCGTATGCGTTTTTTCCTGAATATATTCAGGAAAAAACGCATACGCCCTTTTTGGCCAACCAAGCAAGCTTGCAAAGGAAATCTGCACTACAATGAAGTCTCACTTCCCCCCGGTCAAAAAGGCCATCTGAAAAAAGTGTAAAATCCAGAAAGGCAGGACAGGCCATGGAGAACTGGGAGCCTTGTTATGCTGATGGGCGGGATGTAAATTGCCAACAGACACTCGGGAGAAGTGTATGGTGTTTCCTGAAACATCTAAAAAACAAAGCAACAGAGCCTAGGGCACTTCCACTTATGGTCCTATAGCTTAGGGAAATTAAAATCAAAAAGACACAGCCACCCCAAAGTTTGGGACGCCTCTGTTTACAAGAACCTCGTTTACAGTACAAGTTGAACATCGCAGAAAGTGAAAAATGGATAAAGAAGTTGTGGTATTTACTTACAAAGCAATATCACTCAGCAATGAAATCTATGTCATCAGGCCCTTAGCAGCACAATGAGTGGATTCAGGTATGATGATTCTAACTGAAATAAGTCACACAGAAAAAGAAACATCATAAGATATCAGTAATACACGGAATGTAAACTTGGCTACACAGGAACTGAATTACAGAACAGAACAGGGTCTCAAATTTAGAAAACCAACTTATGCTTGCTTAAGGGTAAAGGTGAGTTGGGGTGCTGCATAAAACCAGAGATTGAAATGAGCACAGATAAAGTTCCTTAAGCCAAATATGGAATAGACAAGAGCTACTCCTTGCTCAACGAAATGGACTCAACACCGCATATTAAACGTCTAAGAATGTACCTGACTTGTAAGTATCTTAAAACCTATGGATTGCTATGTCTCCAAAAGAGAATCAAGCATGTGTACAGGGGCATAAACGCAGCAGTGATAGGATTGGAGAGGTTCGGTGAGCAAATGAAGACCCTTTGAAGTCATATTGCATGGCACCCATTACACGGGTCTCAACTCTCCAGGTTTAAGGTATTCTTCCTTCAGCTAAAACATGCATGTGGAACCCAGAGTATGATCAACCATGTGAACGGGAGACGTGTTTAAATATGTCTCAGATTTCCTCCCCTGGTACTCGGGTGCCACATTCCAGATGCTTTACTAACACTCTCCCCACTTGGAGAGTCAGTGCCTTTAACCTCCTGTTTGGCCCAGTTTGCAATTTCTGCGGAAGATGAACAGGAATAGGGAGAACCAATGAGAGACTAGCTGGAGGTGTCTGGACGGGCAAATTTAACTCTCATTTCCCACCAGGAAGAGGAAATAACCAAAGGCTCAGCGTGCCGTGCCGGAACCAGATTAGGGCCTGAAGCCATCCTGCGGTGTTGCGGCCAGCTCAAAAGAAAGTGAGTTGAAGAAAGGAGCTCAGGGGCACTGTAATTCACAAACCTGCAGAGTTATAAATGACAGCTATCGTCCAAAAATATACTGAAGTAAGGCTGCCAAGAGGACTTGAAAGCGGGGCAGAATTGCAGGAAACCGATTTCAGGAGGTAGACTGGAATTGCATTGAAAGCATAGGAAAAGAGGCAGAACGTCCACAATGATGCACTTGGCCAAAAAGGGCGTCTGCGTTTTTTCCTGAATATATTCAGGAAAAAACGCAGACGCCCTTTTTGGCCAACCAAGCAAGCTTGCAAAGGAAATCTGCACTACAATGAAGTCTCACTTCCCCCCGGTCAAAAGGGCCATCTGAAAAAAGTGTAAAATCCAGAAAGGCAGGACAGGCCATGGAGAACTGGGAGCCTTGTTATGCTGATGGGCGGGATGTAAATTGCCAACAGACACTCGGGAGAAGTGTATGGTGTTTCCTGAAACATCTAAAAAACAAAGCAACAGAGCCTAGGGCACTTCCACTTATGGTCCTATAGCTTAGGGAAATTAAAATCAAAAAGACACAGCCACCCCAAAGTTTGGGACGCCTCTGTTTACAAGAACCTCGTTTACCGTACAAGTTCAATATCACAGAAAGTGAAAAATGGATAAAGAACTTGTGGTACTTATGTACAATGCAGTATCACTCAGCAATGAAATCTATGTCATCAGGCCCGTAGCAGCATAATGAGTGGATTCAGGTACGATGATTCTAACTGAAATAAGTCACACAGAAAAAGAAACATCATAAGATATCACTAATACACGGAATGTAAACTTGGCTACACAGGAACTGAATTACAGAACAGAACAGGGTCTCAAATTCAGAAAACAAACTTATGCTTCCTTAAGGGTAAAGGTGAGTTGGGGTGCTGCATAAAACCAGAGATTGAAATGAGCACAGATAAAGTTCCTTAAGCCAAATATGGAATAGACAAGAGCTACTCCTTGCTCAATGAAATGGACTCAACAACCCATATTAAACGCCTAAGAATGTACATGACTAGTAAGTATCTTAAAACCTATGGATTGCTATGTCTCTGAAAGAGAATCAAGCGTGTGTACAGGGGCATAAACGCAGCAATGATAGGATTGGAGAGGTTCGGTGAGCAAATGAAGACCCTTTGAAGTCATATTGCATGGTACCCATTCCACGGGTCTCAACTCTCCAGGTTTAAGGTATTCTTCCTTCAGCTAAAACATGCATGTGGAACCTAGAGTATGATCAACCATGTGATCGGGTGACGTGTTCAATTATGTCTCAGTTTTCGTACCCTGGTACTCGTGTGCAACATTCCAGACGCTTTACTAACACTCTCCCGACTTGGAGAGTCAGTCCCTTTAACCTCCTGTTTGGCCCAGTTTGCAATTTCTGCGGAAGATGAACAGGAATAGCGAGAACCAATGAGAGACTAGCTGGAGGTGTCTGGACGGGCAAATTTAACTCTCATTTCCCACCAGGAAGAGGAATTAACCAAAGGCTCAGCATGCCGTGTCGGAACCAGATTAGGGCCTGAAGCCATCCTGCGGTGTTGCAGCCAGCTCACAAGAAAGCGAGTTGAAGAAAGGAGCTCAGGGGCACTGTAATTCACAAACCTGCAGAGTTATAAATGACAGCTATCGTCCAAAAATATACTGAAGTAAGGCTGCCAAGAGGACTTGAAAGCGGGGCAGAATTGCAGGAAACCGATTTCAGGAGGTAGACTGGAATTGCATTGAAATCATAGGAAAAGAGGCAGAGCGTCCACAATGATGCACTTGGCCAAAAAGGGCGTATGCGTTTTTTCCTGAATATATTCAGGAAAAAACGCATACGCCCTTTTTGGCCAACCAAGCAAACTTGCAAAGGAAATCTGCACTACAATGAAGTCTCACTTCTCCCCGGTCAAACGGGCCATCTGGAAAAAGTGTAAAATCCAGAAAGGCAGGACAGGCCATGGAGAACTGGGAACCTTGTTATGCTGATGGGCGGGATGTAAATTGCCAACAGACACTCGGGAGAAGTGTATGGTGTTTCCTGAAACATCTAAAAAACAAAGCAACAGAGCCTAGGGCACTTCCACGTATGGTCCTATAGCTTAGGGAAATAAAAATCAAAAAGACACAGCCACCCCAAAGTTTAGGATGCCTCTGTTTACAAGAACCTCGTTTACCGTACAAGTTCAATATCACAGAAAGTGAAAAATGGATAAAGAACTTGTGGTACTTACGTACAATGCAGTATCACTCAGCAATGAAATCTATGTCATCAGGCCCGTAGCTGCATAATGAGTGGATTAAGGTACGATGATTCTAACTGAAATAAGTCACACAGAAAAAGAAACATCATAAGATATCACTAATACACGGAATGTAAACTTGGCTACACAGGAACTGAATTCCAAAACAGAACAGGGTCTCAAATTTAGAAAACCAACTTATGCTTGCTTAAGGGGAAAGGTGAGTTTGGGTGCTGCATAAAACCAGAGATTGAAATGAGCACAGATAAAGTTCCTTAAGCCAAATATGGAATAGACAAGAGCTACTCCTTGCTCAACGAAATGGACTCAACACCCCATATTAAACCCCTAAGAATGTACCTGACTAGTAAGTATCTTAAAACCTATGGATTGCTATGTCTCCAAAAGAGAATCAAGCGTGTGTACAGGGGCATAAACGCAGCAGTGATAGGATTGGAGAGGTTCGGTGAGCAAATGAAGACCCTTTGAAGTCATATTGCATGGTACCCATTCCACGGGTCTCAACTCTCCAGGTTTAAGGTATTCTTCCTTCAGCTAAAACATGCATGTGGAACCTAGAGTATGATCAACCATGTGATCGGGTGACGTGTTCAATTATGTCTCAGTTTTCGTACCCTGGTACTCGTGTGCAACATTCCAGACGCTTTACTAACACTCTCCCGACTTGGAGAGTCAGTCCCTTTAACCTCCTGTTTGGCCCAGTTTGCAATTTCTGCGGAAGATGAACAGGAATAGCGAGAACCAATGAGAGACTAGCTGGAGGTGTCTGGATGGGCAAATTTAACTCTCATTTCCCACCAGGAAGAGGAAATAACCAAAGGCTCAGCGTGCCGTGCCGGAACCAGATTAGGGCCTGAAGCCATCCTGCGGTGTTGCGGCCAGCTCACAAGAAAGCGAGTTGAAGAAAGGAGCTCAGGGGCACTGTAATTCACAAACCTGCAGAGTTATAAATGACAGCTATCGTCCAAAAATATACTGAAGTAAGGCTGCCAAGAGGACTTGAAAGCGGGGCAGAATTGCAGGAAACCGATTTCAGGAGGTAGACTGGAATTGCATTGAAAGCATAGGAAAAGAGGCAGAACGTCCACAATGATGCACTTGGCCAAAAAGGGCGTATGCGTTTCTTCCTGAATATATTCAGGAAAAAACGCATACGCCCTTTTTGGCCAACCAAGCAAGCTTGCAAAGGAAATCTGCACTACAATGAAGTCTCACTTCCCCCCGGTCAAAAGGGCCATCTGAAAAAAGTGTAAAATCCAGAAAGGCAGGACAGGCCATGGAGAACTGGGAGCCTTGTTATGCTGATGGGCGGGATGTAAATTGCCAACAGACACTCGGGAGAAGTGTATGGTGTTTCCTGAAACATCTAAAAAACAAAGCAACAGAGCCTAGGGCACTTCCACTTATGGTCCTATAGCTTAGGGAAATTAAAATCAAAAAGACACAGCCACCCCAAAGTTTGGAAAGGCTCTGTTTACAAGAACCTCGTTTACAGTACAAGTTCAACATCGCAGAAAGTGAAAAATGGATAAAGAAGTTGTGGTATTTACTTACAAAGCAATATCACTCAGCAATGAAATCTATGTCATCAGGCCCTTAGCAGCACAATGAGTGGATTCAGGTATGATGATTCTAACTGAAATAAGTCACACAGAAAAAGAAACATCATAAGATATCAGTAATACACGGAATGTAAACTTGGCTACACAGGAACTGAATTACAGAACAGAACAGGGTCTCAAATTTAGAAAACCAACTTATGCTTGCTTAAGGGGAAAGGTGAGTTGGGGTGCTGCATAAAACCAGAGATTGAAATGAGCACAGATAAAGTTCCTTAAGCCAAATATGGAATAGACAAGAGCTACTCCTTGCTCAATGAAATGGACTCAACACCGCATATTAAACGCCTAAGAATGTACCTGACTAGTAAGTATCTTAAAACCTATGGATTGCTATATCTCCAAAAGAGAATCAAGCATGTGTACAGGGGCATAAACGCAGCAGTGATAGGATTGGAGAGGTTCGGTGAGCAAATGAAGACCCTTTGAAGTCATATTGCATGGTACCCATTCCACGGGTCTCAACTCTCCAGGTTTAAGGTATTCTTCCTTCAGCTAAAACATGCATGTGGAACCCAGAGTATGATCAACCATGTGAACGGGAGACGTGTTCAAATATGTCTCAGTTTTCCTCCCCTGGTACTCGGGTGCAACATTCCAGACGCTTTACTAACACTCTCCCCACTTGGAGAGTCAGCGCCTTTAACCTCCTGTTTGGCCCAGTTTGCAATTTCTGTGGAAGATGAACAGAAATAGCGAGAACCAATGAGAGACTAGCTGGACGTGTCTGGACGGGCAAATTTAACTCTCATTTCCCACCAGGAAGAGGAAATAACCAAAGGCTCAGCGTGCCGTGCCGGAACCAGATTAGGGCCTGAAGCCATCCTGCGGTGTTGCGGCCAGGTCACAAGAAAGCGAGTTGAAGAAAGGGGCTCAGGGGCACTGTAATTCACAAACCTGCAGAGTTATAAATGACAGCTATCGTCCAAAAATAGACTGAAGTAAGGCTGCCAAGAGGACTTGAAAGCGGGGCAGAATTGCAGGAAACCGATTTCAGGAGGTAGACTGGAATTGCATTGAAATCATAGGAAAAGAGGCAGAACGTCCACAATGATGCACTTGGCCAAAACGGGCGTCTGCGTTTTTTCCTGAATATATTCAGGAAAAAACGCAGACGCCCTTTTTGGCCAACCAAGCAAGCTTGCAAAGGAAATCTGCACTACAATGAAGTCTCACTTCCCCCCGGTCAAAAGGGCCATCTGAAAAAAGTGTAAAATCCAGAAAGGCAGGACAGGCCATGGAGAACTGGGAGCCTTGTTATGCTGATGGGCGGGATGTAAATTGCCAACAGACACTCGGGAGAAGTGTATGGTGTTTCCTGAAACATCTAAAAAACAAAGCAACAGAGCCTAGGGCACTTCCACTTATGGTCCTATAGCTTAGGGAAATTAAAATCAAAAAGACACAGCCACCCCAAAGTTTGGGACGCCTCTGTTTACAAGAACCTCGTTTACCGTACAAGTTCAATATCACAGAAAGTGAAAAATGGATAAAGAACTTGTGGTACTTATGTACAATGCAGTATCACTCAGCAATGAAATGTATGTCATCAGGCCCGTAGCAGCATAATGAGTGGATTCAGGTACGATGATTCTAACTGAAATAAGTCACACAGAAAAAAAAACATCATAAGATATCACTAATACACGGAATGTGAACTTGGCTACACAGGAACTGAATTACAGAACAGAACAGGGTCTCAAATTCAGAAAACAAACTTATGCTTCCTTAAGGGTAAAGGTGAGTTGGGGTGCTGCATAAAACCAGAGATTGAAATGAGCACAGATAAAGTTCCTTAAGCCAAATATGGAATAGACAAGAGCTACTCCTTGCTCAATGAAATGGACTCAACAACCCATATTAAACGCCTAAGAATGTACATGACTAGTAAGTATCTTAAAACCTATGGATTGCTATGTCTCTGAAAGAGAATCAAGCGTGTGTACAGGGGCATAAACGCAGCAATGATAGGATTGGAGAGGTTCGGTGAGCAAATGAAGACCCTTTGAAGTCATATTGCATGGTACCCATTCCACGGGTCTCAACTCTCCAGGTTTAAGGTATTCTTCCTTCAGCTAAAACATGCATGTGGAACCTAGAGTATGATCAACCATGTGATCGGGTGACGTGTTCAATTATGTCTCAGTTTTCGTACCCTGGTACTCGTGTGCAACATTCCAGACGCTTTACTAACACTCTCCCGACTTGGAGAGTCAGTCCCTTTAACCTCCTGTTTGGCCCAGTTTGCAATTTCTGCGGAAGATGAACAGGAATAGCGAGAACCAATGAGAGACTATCTGGAGGTGTCTGGACGGGCAAATTTAACTCTCATTTCCCACCAGGAAGAGGAAATAACCAAAGGCTCAGCGTGCCGTGCCGGAACCAGATTAGGGCCTGAAGCCATCCTGCGGTGTTGCGGCCAGCTGAAAAGAAAGCGAGTTGAAGAAAGGAGCTCAGGGGCACTGTAATTCACAAACCTGCAGAGTTATAAATGACAGCTATCGTCCAAAAATATACTGAAGTAAGGCTGCCAAGAGGACTTGAAAGCGGGGCAGAATTGCAGGAAACCGATTTCAGGAGGTAGACTGGAATTGCATTGAAAGCATAGGAAAAGAGGCAGAACGTCCACAATGATGCACTTGGCCAAAAAGGGCGTATGCGTTTTTTCCTGAATATATTCAGGAAAAAACGCATACGCCCTTTTTGGCCAACCAAGCAAGCTTGCAAAGGAAATCTGCACTACAATGAAGTCTCACTTCCCCCCGGTCAAAAGGGTCATCTGAAAAAAGTGTAAAATCCAGAAAGGCAGGACAGGCCATGGAGAACTGGGAGCCTTGTTATGCTGATGGGCGGGATGTAAATTGCCAACAGACACTCGGGAGAAGTGTATGGTGTTTCCTGAAACATCTAAAAAACAAAGCAACAGAGCCTAGGGCACTTCCACTTATGGTCCTATAGCTTAGGGAAATTAAAATCAAAAAGACACAGCCACCCCAAAGTTTGGGACGCCTCTGTTTACAAGAACCTCGTTTACAGTACAAGTTGAACATCGCAGAAAGTGAAAAATGGATAAAGAAGTTGTGGTATTAATTACAAAGCAATATCACTCAGCAATGAAATCTATGTCATCAGGCCCTTAGCAGCACAATGAGTGGATTCAGGTATGATGATTCTAACTGAAATAAGTCACACAGAAAAAGAAACATCATAAGATATCAGTAATACACGGAATGTAAACTTGGCTACACAGGAACTGAATTACAGAACAGAACAGGGTCTCAAATTTAGAAAACCAACTTATGCTTGCTTAAGGGTAAAGGTGAGTTGGGGTGCTGCATAAAACCAGAGATTGAAATGAGCACAGATAAAGTTCCTTAAGCCAAATATGGAATAGACAAGAGCTACTCCTTGCTCAACGAAATGGACTCAACACCGCATATTAAACGTCTAAGAATGTACCTGACTTGTAAGTATCTTAAAACCTATGGATTGCTATGTCTCCAAAAGAGAATCAAGCATGTGTACAGGGGCATAAACGCAGCAGTGATAGGATTGGAGAGGTTCGGTGAGCAAATGAAGACCCTTTGAAGTCATATTGCATGGTACCCATTCCACGGGTTTCAACTACCCAGGTTTAAGGTATTCTTCCTTCAGGTAAAACATGCATGTGGAACCCAGAGTATGATCAACCATGTGATCGGGAGACGTGTTCAAATATGTCTCAGTTTTCGTACCCTGGTACTCGGGTGCAACATTCCAGACGCTTTACTAACACTCTCCCATCTTGGAGAGTCAGTCCCTTTAACCTCCTGTTTGGCCCAGGTTGCAATTTCTGCGGAAGATAAACAGGAATAGTGAGAACCAATGAGAGACTAGCTGGAGGTGTCTGGACGGGCAAATTTAACTCTCATTTCCCACCAGGAAGAGGAAATAACCAAAGGCTCAGCGTGCCGTGCCGGAACCAGATTAGGGCCTGAAGCCATCCTGCGGTGTTGCGGCCAGCTCAAAAGAAAGCGAGTTGAAGAAAGGAGCTCAGGGGCACTGTAATTCACAAACCTGCAGAGTTATAAACGACACCTATCGTCCAAAAATATACTGAAGTAAGGCTGCCAAGAGGACTTGAATGTGGGGCAGAATTGCAGGAAACCGAATTCAGGAGGTAGACTGGAATTGCATTGAAAACATAGGAAAAGAGGCAGAACGTCCACAATGATGCACTTGGCCAAAAAGGGCGTCTGCGTTTTTTCCTGAATATATTCAGGAAAAAACGCAGACGCCCTTTTTGGCCAACCAAGCAAACTTGCAAAGGAAATCTGCACTACAATGAAGTCTCACTTCCCCCCGGTCAAAAGGGCCATCTGAAAAAAGTGTAAAATCCAGAAAGGCAGGACAGGCCATGGAGAACTGGGAGCCTTGTTATGCTGATGGGCAGGATGTCAATTGCCAACAGACACTCGGGAGAAGTGTATGGTGTTTCCTGAAACATCTAAAAAACAAAGCAACAGAGCCTAGGGCACTTCCACTTATGGTCCTATAGCTTAGGGAAATTAAAATAAAAAAGACACAGCCACCCCAAAATTTGGGACGGCTCTTTTTACAGGAATCTCTTCTGTGGCACAAGTTAAATATCCCAGAGAGCAAATAATGGATAAAGAAGTTGTGGTACTTATACAACAGAATACCACTCAGCAACGAAATCTATGTCACCAGGCCCGTATCAGCATGAGTGGATTGAGGCACGATGATTCTAAGTGAAATAAGTCACACAGAAAAAGAAACATCATAAGGTATCACTAATACACGGAATGTGAACTTGGCTACACATGAACTGAATTACAAAACAGAACAGGGTCTCAAATTTAGAAAACCAACTTATGCTTGCTTAAGGGGGAAGGTGAGTTGGGGTGCTGCATAAAAGCAGAGTTTGAAATTAACACAGATACCGTTCCGTAAGCCAAATATGTAATAGACAAGACCTACCCCTTGCTCAACGAAATGGATTCAACAATGAGGTATCACCTCACACCTGGTAGAATAGGCATCATAGAAAATCTACAAACAAAAAATGCTGGAAAGGGTGTGGAGGAAAGGAACCCTCTTCCTCTATTGTTGGGAATATAAATTGATACAGTCATTATGGAGAACAATATGGAATTTCTTAAGAATCCAGCAATAGAATTACCATATGATACAGCAATCCCAGTACTGGACATATACCCAGACAAAACCATAAATCAAAAAGAGTCACTCACCGCAATGTTCATTGCATCACTATTTACAATATCGAGGTAATGGAAGCAACCTAAATGCCCACGGACAGACGAATGCATAAAGCTGTGGTACATATATAAAATGGAATATTACTAAGCCATGAAAAGGAATGAAATTGGGTCATTTGTAGAGACGTCGATGGATCTAGAGACTGTCATACAGAGTGAAGTAAGTCAGAAAGAGAAAAACAAATCTTGTATATTCATGCATATATGTGGAACCTAGAAAAACTGTACAGATTAACCATTTTGCAAGGCATAAATAGAGCAACAGATGTAGACAACAAACGTATGGACAACAAGGGGGGAAAGCTGTTGGGGGGGTGGTGGTGGGAGGAGTTGAGAGACTGGGATTGGCATGTATACATTTATATGTATAAAATAGATAACCAATAAGAACCTGCTGTATAAAAATATAAAATAAAATTCAAAATTAAAAAGAAATAAAATTTAAAAAATAAAACAGAAAAAACAATTATTCCCTGCACATACATGTATTTATATGAATAAATTATTTCCATGCTTATATCTGTAAATACAAAAAAGAGGAATAAAATCTACCTTGAACCAAAAACGAAAAAGAGAAAAAAACACAGAACCCACCAGTTACACAGAGGAAAACCGTATCAGGGCACTTGCTCCAGTTGTAAACAATTCTGAAGTTGGTCAGTGGTGGGGAATCGTCTCCCATTCAGCCAGCAGCCCCCATGCAACAAGCGTCCTCATTGCAAAGCTGGGGCACCGTGCCAAGGCATCTGTGAGTAAACGTGAGCTGAGCCCCAGGCCAGTTGCTGCTGAACTATTCCCACCCGTCCCAGGTAAAACACCTGAATATATACAAGGACTTGAAAGCCTAGAGGAAGGGCCATAGAGCCACACGAGTGACAGCATGCCGGCCGACTTGGTGCCTGCAGGCCAGCCAGGATGGTCCTGGCCCTGGGTGCTCTTCTGGAAGATTTCCATTTCCCTGCCTGAGATACCCGTCCTGTCCCTGCCCCCACTGCTTTTTTCCTTCCTCACCTCTGCCCAGGGAGAAATTCCAGCAGCAGGTATGGGTGACACATCCTCTTCTTTAGCAGGTGGCAGCCTGGCAACTGCTGCAGAAAGTCCAGCAGAGCCCCACTCACACTGGGCCACCCACAAAGCCGTGGCCTCTCACTCCCTCCCACCAGCCCAGCCCCGAGACTGCTGACAGGGCAGAGAAAATGGCGTCAGGCACGGCTGCAGGGGCTCTTGCTGCCTGGAGTGGTATTTATATTGATCTCAACCCAGGCACACCTGGGGAGGGCTGGCCGGCACGGTAAGGCTGCCCAGGTCAGCCAATCATCACCCCTCAGGGGCTCACAGTTGCAGAAAATGGAACTTGCTGAACCGGCCAGGTCCAAGGAACAGGTGTGGGCTCCTGAGAGTCAGGATAGACAAGGGGCTGCAGCTTTGGCTTGTTTTCTAATCATTTTATCTGGCCCATGAGTGGGAGACAACTTCAAGAAAACCCTCTCCTAATGAGAGGAACCCAGGAGTCAGGGAGAGGAGGGGTGGGTGGTGGTTGGAGACAGAGGCCTGGTGCCCCGGGTGCAGTGGAAGTCTCTGGAAGACCAGGTGGAGGGAGGCCTCACGGAGTGATGCCCAGGGTCACAGACCTGTCGCAGCTGCTGTTTGTTAGTTCAAGTCCTGCTCTGAGGTGCTCTGTGTCAGCTCTGAGCGACAGGTGAGCTGGGGGTGCTCTGCAATGAGGGCTATGTGCACGGTTCCTGTGTGCCCAGCCCTGCCACGGTACCTGCAAGGGTAGCTCTGTATCCTGGGAGGGGCCTGACCACGAGAGCCCCGTGGGCTGGGGTGGGGGTGGGGTACCTGCCCAGGTGAGCTCCATATTCTGGGATTGGTCTGACCACGAGAGCCCCATGGGCTGCTGGGGACCTGGTAAAGGATGTCAGGACAGTCAGTGAAGCCACCGAGGATATACCTCCAGTTGCTCCTAATTCCTACACCCTGCTGGTCATTCTACCAACCACCAGGACATGGTATTCTGTATTAGTCTTCAATGATGCCTTCTTTTGTATTCCATTAGTCCCAGAGTCACAAGAAATTTTGGCTTGTGAGTGGCAGGACTCAACATACAACTAAAACAATACTTCCGGGCCGTCTGGCCCCAAGGGTGCAAAAATTCCCACACCATCTTTGGGGAAAGCTTAGCTAAAGACCTAAAAGTTCTACCTCTGGAAAAGGAAACCCTCCTTCAATACGCAGACGACATTCTGATCGCCAGCCCTACTAAGGAGGCCTCTGAACTACCAAGCCAATAAAGGATAGAAGTCGTCCAAAAAGAAGCTCAAATATCACAGACTGCGGTGACCTGCCTGGGCTTCATTCTCACAGAAGGTCAGAGAAGCCCATCCCAGGAAAGGGAAGAAACCATTTTCAGCCTTACCTCTTTCTAAAACTAGAAGACAGCTTAGGGGTTCCTGGGGAGGCCAGGGTTTGCTGCTTCTGGATCCCTAACTACAGTCTACTAGCTGGGCCTCTATATGAAACACTGAAAGGAAAAGATGATGATCCTTTTGAATAGAATCCAGAAGTGGCCTTTCAAGAATGGAAAGAGCAGTCAATTCAGACCCTTGCCCTGGAACTCCCTAATTTAGCTAAACCCTTTGACCTTTACATTCCCGGTGAAAGGTGAATCGCCATTGGAGAATTAGTGCAAAAACTGGGACCACTTGAAATGGAACAATGCAAGAATGCCATCCAGGTAGGATAAACTATGGTCACCAAGGGACTTGACCCACTGCCACATCTGGCCAAGATACTGGCGGTATCTAAAAACCTGGAAATCAGCAGCCCAAAAGGCCACCTCCCTCCTAAGGGAAAAGGACCCCACGTGGTGATCCTAACCACCAACCATGCCCTGAAGTTGCAGGGTTCGTTCCGTTGGCACACCGACCTCGAGTGAGGAGGCCTTCCAACTCCAACATCCAGAGAGATAACCGGGGGCAACAGGGCACCATGACGACTCGTGTGAACATCACTTGACCTGGAGTTTTTCTCATAAAACAACAAGAGTGTGTCCCAAAACAGTAGACTACTGCTTGCAGGACTTACTGCACCCAGAGGGGAGCTAATAATCTTGGCGGGGGAACCGTATATCACACTGTCACTATAGAAAAGCCTACAGACACCGTGATGATGGTGGCCAATAAGACCGGCTGGACTCCTGTTTACTTCAAAAGGCTGTTGACTCAGTGGCCATCATGGTCCTTGATCACCACTGACCCTGGACTGTCTGGGAGTTGAGTGGGCAGGGCTCTGACACCTGGTGCTGTTTGTACGTTAATTCAGGGGCCTAATTGAAGAAAGCACAGACTACTGGTCAGAGCATCTAGGCTGGCAGAAACGGTCAGCCTAAGGTGGCCGAACAAATGTGGGGCGGGGTGAAACCGGCCCCCACAACGTCTCTGCACATCTCTTTCCTGGACCCTTAAAGGTCATTAGAATCTATAACACTTCCAATGCTGGTGTTCAGGTGGACGAGCAAGGAGGCAGGGGGCCTGGGGACAATCAACGTCACCTGGAGGCTGCTGGGGAGAAGTTCTGACCCTCGCCCCTGGGTATGAGGGCTCCCAACTCAGCACTCAGCAGTTACAGAAGAAGGGTCTGCACCCTCAGAACTCCAAGAATGAGGAACGGGACAAAAGGCAGAGGAGGGGTTTGTCCCCAGCAAAGCCCATTAAAAATCCCTGGGAGATAAAAATAGAATCTGTGCAATAAAGTCAAGTCTAACTTTTTTATCCTTTGTGCTTTGTCTAATTTCACGTACTCCTAGGGTCTCGCATGCAGAGGCTCCACACCCGCCACTTCAGACCAGATTTCCTAGTGCAGAATGGCTGGGTCGACACCTCAGCTCCTGGGGCCCAGTGCAGACTCCACGATATAGAGCCTGAGCTGCAGCCAACCCAGCCCTTGAAAGCTCTGTCCCCTCCCTCCCAATGACTCTGACAGGATCTCTACACAGCAGCCCAGCCCACAGCCCACGGGGTAGTGCATGCTCTCACCTCTCCATTCTCTGATCAAAATATAAAGTTTCCTTTGCTTGTGAACCAAACTCAGTCTCGATCTGTTGGCCCCAATGACACTGGGCAGGGGAACACTTGTTGGGGTCCACTCTGGAGGATCAGTAACAGAAATTGAGACTATTGTAACCTCAATGAACAGATGTGTGAGCCAAACTGTAGTTAACATAGAACAGTGTATAAGGCTCGGGTAAAATAAGATGTTTCTAACACTTCCATTTGATATTTCCATCACTTTATTATAAGCAAGTTCAGTGAAAGGGTTTGTCTTATTTGTCAGGTCAATATTAGAGAAACGAAGTGATTTCTTTCCAAGGATGTACATCTAATAATCTTGGTTAAACCTTCAATCTTGTTTTAAATGCTTTTCCATTGAAAATGATACCTCTCTTTCAGCTCCCCCATTTCTGAGAAGTATAAAATCTTATAATTTATTATTACCAAAGGGGAAAGGTGGGAGGAGGGATAAATTAACAGTTTGGGATTAACACATACACACTGCTATGTATAAAATAGATCATCAACAAGGAACTACTGTATAGCACAGGGAACTACACTCAACATTTTGCAATAACCTATAAGGGGAAATAATCTGAAAAAGAATAGATATTTTTATTGACATCATCTATCAATGACAGTTAAAGTGTAACCTAAGGGAAGCTGGTGGTGAGTGCTTCTGACCCTGAAGACTTCAATCATCTAAAGTTTGGACTCTGCCTACTTCCCAAGGCCCTTAATGAACATATGTGTAGCCATAGCTTAAAAAATTCCCCAGTTTGGGTTTCGGGGAGACACTGATTTTGAAAAAGCCCTGGTGTTCTCCTTACATGAATGGGACTCTTCCTACTGCTAAAACATGTCTGTCACACCCAGAGGATAGTATACCGTCTGATCGGGAAGAGTTTGGAAAAGGCATCTCATCTCCTCATCTCCTGGTGCTCGGGTTCACCCCTCCAGCGTCTTTACTAACAGTCTCCCCACTTGGAGATGTCAGCACTGTCAACATCCTGTTGCGTACAGTTTGGAATTTGTCCAGAGGATGAAGCGGAAGGATGAGGAACAATGAGAGACAAGTCCTAGGTGTTCAGACAGGCACATGTCACTCTAATTTCCAATCAGGAAGACGAATTGACCAAAGGCTAGGGTTGCCCATGGAAACAGTATAGGGCTTGAGGAAATCCTGCTGCTTTGTGGCCAGTTCCCATAAACACAAGTTGAACAATGGAACTCAGGGGCAGTAAAATTCATGAAACTGCAGAGTTGAAAATATCCATCACTGAAAAATGTCTTGAGGAAAGTCAGAGAAAAGGACTTGTAAGCAAGGGAGAATGGCAGGAAAGGGATTTGAGGAGGTAGAAAGGACTCGCCATTAAGCACAAGAAAAGGAGCTGAACATTGCCAACATTGCAGTTGGCCAAAAAGGGTGTATGCGTTTTTTTCTGTATATATTCAAGAAAAGGGCATACACTTTTTTAGCCAACCAAACAGGTGGGCACTGGAAATCAATACTACAAAAGATATCACTTCGCATCAGTCACAAGAGCCATCCTCATAAAGCGTAAACAACAGAAATGCAGGACAGGGCAATGAGAAGAGGGAGCCCTGTGAGACTTATAGTGGAAATGTATATTGCCAACGGCCATTCTGGAGAAGTATATTGTGTTTACTAAAGCATCTAAAAAATGAGCTACAGAGCATAGGGCACTTGCACTCATGGGCGTATATCTTGGGAAAAACAAAAATCGAGAGGACACAGGCACCCCAATGTTTACCCCCTCTCTGTTTAAAAGATCCTCGACTAGGATATAACTTAAATGTCTCTGGAGGGAAAAAATGGATAGAGATGAGGTACTTATGTAGAGTGGAATATTACTCAGCCTGGAAATCAATGAAATATGGCCAGTTGTAACAACTCTGGAGGAGTTACGTATGATCATTCTAAGTGACAGAATTCAAAAAGAAAAAGACACATATCATAAGATATCACTTAAAGGTGGAATCCAAAATAGCTACACATGAAATAAATTACAAAACAAAAACATAGTCAAATATGTAGAAAACACGCATAAGGCTGCTAAACGGGAAAGGTGGGGAGGGGTGAGGCATCATCCAGGAGGTTGAAATTAGCAAAGATACCATTCCAAATACCAAACTGATAATCAACAAGGCCTACACGGTAGCTAAAAGAACTACACTCAGCACACTCAAGTCACCGGAAAAGAATATATACGACTGGTAAGAATCTGAAAAAGAATTTACTGATGTCTCTCTGTACGTGAATCAAGTGGATGTACAGCAGCAAGAAACAGAGCTTTGAAAATCAGCTGTAACCAATATAGTAATAAATTGAAAAAAATAAACGACAGAGAGACAGAGAAAACCTCTTACAACTTTTCCTCAGGGACGGTGATGCAACATGGATTGAACACGTCTAGACCCACAGCAGGATGAGACATAAGGCTGGAAACTGTTCGCGCTAAGAGAAATGTGAGCTTGGGTGAGGAAATGCACACCCTTTAAAGTAATACTACCTGGTGCCCATTCAATGGGTCCCAAATCTGCAGGTTCAAGGGATCTTCCTACAGCTAAAACATGCATGGAAAACCCAGAGGACTGTACACCATGTGATCGGGAGATGTGTCTAAAATGCAGCTCATTTATCCTCTCCTGGTGCTCCTGTTCACCATTCCAGCCACGTTACTTAGAATCTCCCCACTTGGAGAATCAGCACATTTCAACTTCTGTTTCACACATTTTGCAAATTGTGAGGAGGATGAACGGGAAGAGGGGGAACCAATGAGAGAATAGTTGTAGGGGTTTGGACGGGCACATATCACTCTAATTTCCCATTAAGAATAAGAATTAAAAAAAGGCTCAGCCCACCTCGCTGGAGCCAAAATAGGGCCTGAAGCAATCCTGCGGGTTTGAGGCCAGCTCACAAAAGAGCAACTTAAAAAATGGAGCTCAGGGTCACTGCAATTCACAAACCTG
Organism: Delphinus delphis; assembly: GCF_949987515.2. NCBI lineage: Eukaryota > Metazoa > Chordata > Mammalia > Artiodactyla > Delphinidae > Delphinus > Delphinus delphis. The sequence continues at coordinate 37,272 of NW_027192857.1, forward strand.
CAGAGTTATAAATGAAAACTAACGTCCAAAATTATGTTGAGGTAAGGCAAAGAAGAGGATCTGAATGCAAGACAGAATTGCAAGAAACAGATTTCAAGAGATAGATTGGACTCGTCTTTAAAGCACATGAAAAGCAGCAGAATTTCGACAATGATGCAGTTGGCCCAAAAGGGCGTATGCGTTTTTTCCTGATTATATCCAGGAAAAAACGCATATGCACCTTATGGGCAAGGAACCAAGCAAGCAATGCAAATGTGCACAACAAAGAAGTCTCACTTCCCACCGGTCAAAAGGGCCATCCTAAAAAATTGTAAAAACCAGAAATGCAGGACAGGCCATGGAGAACAGGGAGCCTTTATACGCTGATGGGCAGTGTGTGAACTGCCGAGAGCCACTCTGGAGGAGTGTATGGTGGTTCCTAAATCATCTAAAAAACAGAGCTACAGAGCATAGGACACTTCCAATCATGGGAGTATATCTAGGGAAGTCTAAAAATCAACAAGACACAAGCACACCACAGTTTAGGGCTACTCTGTTTACAAGAACCTCAACTTCAGTACACCTTAAATATCCCAGGAAAGAGAACAATGGATAAAGAAGATGTGGTACTTATGTACAATGGAATATCTCTTCACCATGAAATCAATGTAATAAGGCTAGTAGAAGGATAAAGAGTGGATTTAGGTCCGATAATACTACTTGAAATAAGTCAAACAGAAAAAGAAACATATCATAAGATATCACTTATAGAGGGAGGGTAAATATGGCTGCACAAGAAATGAATTACAGAACAGAACAGTGTCTCACATTTAGAAAACACACTTATGTCAGCTTAAGGGGAAAGGAGAGGTGGGGTGATGCATAAAACCAGAGTTTGAAATTAGCACAGATACCGTTCAATAAACCAAATAGGTATTAGACAAGATCTACACCTTGCTCAATGAACTGGCCTCAACACACCCTATACACCGCAGAGAAATATATCTGAGGAATAAGAATCTTAAAACCCATGTATTGATATATCTCCATAAGGGAATCAAGTGTGTGCAGAGCGGCACAAACACAGCAGTGAAGATGAGCTAAACCCCATTATAGAAATAAATTTTAAAAACAAAACGCAGAAACAATGAAAGAGAGAAAAATTCTTACAAAATTCGCTCAGGGGCTGTGATGCAACCTGGATTGACCACATATAAACCCACAGCTGGATAAGACATAAGGCTGGACACTTGGGGCTGAGAGGATTGGTGAGCTTTGGTGAGCAACTGCCAAAAGTTTAATGCAATACTTCATGCTACTCATTCCAAGGGTCCCAACACTCCAGGTTGAAGGGAATCTTCCTACAGCTAAACCATGCTTGGGAAACCCAGCGACTGGTATACCATATGATCAGGAAAGGTTTCTAAAACACACCTCATTGTTCCTCTCCTGGGGCTCCGGATCGACATTCCAGCCGCTTTACTAACAACAACCTCACATGGAGAGTCAATGCCTTTAAGTTCCAGTATCGCACAGTCTGCAGATAGTGTGGAGGATGAATGGGTTAGGGGGAACCAGTGAGAAACTAATGTAGTGGTTTCAATGGGCACATGTCACTCTAATTTCACATCAGTAAGAAGAATTAACCAAAGGCACAGCAAGGTGTCCCACAAGAACAATAGGGCCTGAAGGAATCCTGCGGTTATGAGGCAAGATCACAAAAATAAGAGCTGAAAAATGGAGCTCAGGGCCACTGCAATTCAAAAACGTGCAGAGTTATAAAGGCCAACAATTTTCAAAAAGGATATTGAGGAAAGGGTATGAAGAGGCATTGAAAGAAAGGCAGAATTGCAGGAAACCGATTTCAGGAGGTAGACTGGAATTGCATTTAAAGCACAGGAAATGAGGCAGAACGTAGACAATGATGCACTTGGCCAAAAAGGGCGTATGCGTTTTTTCCTGAATATATTCAGGAAAAAACGCATATGCACTTTTTGTACAACCAAGCAAGCTTGCAAAGGAAATCTGCACTACAATGAAGTCTCACTTCCCACTGGTTAAAAGGGCCATCTGAGAAAAGTGTAAAATCCAGAAAGGCAGGACAGGCCATGGAGAACTGGGAGCCTTGTTATGCTGATGGGCGGGATGTAAATTGCCAACAGCCACTCGGGGAGAACTGTATGGTGTTTCCTGAAACATCTAAAAAACAAAGCAACAGAGCCTAGGGCACTTCCACTTATGGTCCTATAGCTTAGGGAAATTAAAATCAAAAAGACACAGCCACCCCAAAGTTTGGGACAGCTCTGTTTACAAGAACCTCATTTACGGTAAAAGTTCAATATCGCAGAAAGTGAAAAATGGATAAAGAAGTTGTGGTACTTACGTAGAATGCAATATCACTCAACAATGAAATCTATGTCATCAGGCCCGTAGCAGCATAATGAGTGGATTCAGGTATGATGATTCTAACTGAAATAAGTCACACAGAAAAAGAAACATCATAAGATATCACTAATACACGGAATGTAAACTTGGCTACACAGGAACTGGATTGCAAAACAGAACAGGGTCTCAAATTTAGAAAACCAACTTATGCTTGCTTAAGAGGAAAGGTGAGTTGGGGTGCTGCATAAAACCAGGGATTGAAATGAGCACAGATAAATTTCCTTAAGCCAAATATGGAATGGACAAGAGCTACTCCTTGCTCAACGAAATAGACTCAACACCCCATATTAAACGCCTAAGAATGTACCTGACTAGTAAGTATCTGAAAACCTATGGATTGCTATGTCTCCGAAAGAGAATCAAGCGTGTGTACAGGGGCATAAACGCAGCAGTGATAGGATTGGAGAGGTTCGGTGAGCAAATGAAGACCCTTTGAAGTCATATTGCATGGTACCCATTCCACGGGTCTCAACTCTCCAGGTTTAAGGGATTCTTCCTTCAGCAAAAACATGCATGTGGAACCCAGAGTATCATCAACCGTGTGATCGGGAGACGTGTTCAAATATGTCTCAGTTTTCGTACCCTGGTACTCGGGTGCAACATTCCAGACGCTTTACTAACACTCTCCCATCTTGGAGAGTCAGTGCCTTTAACCTCCTGTTTGGCCCAGTTTGCAATTTCTGCGGAAGATGAACAGGAATAGGGAGAACCAATGAGAGACTAGCTGGAGGTGTCTGGACGGGCAAATTTAACTCTCATTTCCCACCAGGAAGAGGAAATAAACAAAGGCTCAGTGTGCCGTGCCGGAACCAGATTAGGGCCTGAAGCCATCCTGCAGTGTTGCGGCCAGCTCAAAAGAAAGCGAGTTGAAGAAAGGAGCTCAGGGGCACTGTAATTCACAAACCTTCAGAGTTATAAATGACAGCTATCGTCCAAAAATATACTGAAGTAAGGCTGCCAAGAGGACTTGAAAGCGGGGCAGAATTGCAGGAAACCGATTTCAGGAGGTAGACTGGAATTGCATTGAAAGCATAGGAAAAGAGGCAGAACGTCCACAATGATGCACTTGGCCAAAAAGGGCGTATGCGTTTTTTCCTGAATATATTCAGGAAAAAACGCATACGCCCTTTTTGGCCAACCAAGCAAGCTTGCAAAGGAAATCTGCACTACAATGAAGTCTCACTTCGCCCCAGTCAAAAGGGCCATCTGAAAAAAGTGTAAAATACAGAAAGACAGGACAGGCCATGGAGAACTGGGAGCCTTGTTGTGCTGATGGGCGGGATGTAAATTGCCAACAGACACTCAGGAGAAGTGTATGGTGTTTCCTGAAACATCTAAAAAACAAAGCAACAGAGCCTAGGGCACTTCCACTTATGGTCCTATAGCTTAGGGAAATTAAAATCAAAAAGACACAGCCACCCAAAAGTTTCGGACGCCTCTGTTTACAAGAACCTCGTTTACAGTACAAGTTCAACATCGCAGAAAGTGAAAAATGGATAAAGAAGTTGTGGTATTTACTTACAAAGCAATATCACTCAGCAATGAAATCTATGTCATCAGGCCCTTAGCAGCACAATGAGTGGATTCAGGTATGATGATTCTAACTGAAATAAGTCACACAGAAAAAGAAACATCATAAGATATCACTAATACACGGAATGTAAACTTGGCTACACAGGAACTGAATTACAGAACAGAACAGGGTCTCAAATTTAGAAAACTATCTTATGCTTGCTTAAGGGGAAAGGTGAGTTGGGGTGCTGCATAAAACCAGAGATTGAAATGAGCACAGATAAAGTTCCTTAAGCCAAATACGGAAGAGACAAGAGCTACTCCTTGCTCAACGAAATGGACTCAACACCGCATATTAAACGCCTAAGAATGTACCTGACTATAAGTATCTTAAAACCTATGGATTGCTATGTCTCCGAAAGAGAATCAAGCATGTGTACAGGGGCATAAACGCAACAGTGATAGGATTGGAGAGGTTCGGTGAGCAAATGAAGACCCTTTGAAGTCATATTGCATGGTACCCATTCCACGGGTCTCAACTACCCAGGGTTAAGGTATTCTTCCTTCAGCTAAAACATGCATGTGGAACCCAGAGTATGATCAACCATGTGAACGGGAGATGTGTTCAAATATGTCTCAGTTTTCCTCCCCTGGTACTCGGGTGCAACATTCCAGACGCTTTACTAACACTCTCCCCACTTGGAGAGTCAGCGCCTTTAACCTCCTGTTTGGCCCAGTTTGCAATTTCTGCGGAAGATGAACAGGAATAGGGAGAACCAATGAGAGACTAGCTGGAGGTGTCTGGACGGGCAAATTTAACTCTCATTTCCCACCAGGAAGAGGAATTAACCAAAGGCTCAGCGTGCCGTGCCGGAACCAGATTAGGGCCTGAAGCCATCCTGCGGTGTTGCGGCCAGCTCAAAAGAAAGCGAGTTGAAGAAAGGAGCTCAGGGGCATTGTAATTCACAAACCTGCAGAGTTATAAATGACAGCTATCATCCAAAAATATACTGAAGTAAGGCTGCCAAGAGGACTTGAAAGCGGGGCAGAATTGCAGGAAACTGATTTCAGGAGGTAGACTGGAATTGCATTGAAAGCATAGGAAAAGAGGCAGAACGTCCACAATGATGCACTTGGCCAAAAAGGGCGTATGCATTTTTTCCTGAATATATTCAGGAAAAAACGCATACGCCCTATTTGGCCAACCAAGCAAGCTTGCAAAGGAAATCTGCACTACAATGAAGTCTCACTTCCCCCCGGTCAAAAGGGTCATCTGAAAAAAGTGTAAAATCCAGAAAGACAGGACAGGCCATGGAGAACTGGGAGCCTTGTTATGCTGATGGGCGGGATGTAAATTGCCAACAGACACTAGGGAGAAGTGTATGGTGTTTCCTGAAACATCTAAAAAACAAAGCAACAGAGCCTAGGGCACTTCCACTTATGGTCCTATAGCTTAGGGAAATTAAAATCAAAAAGACACAGCCACCCCAAAGTTTGGGACGCCTCTGTTTACAAGAACCTCGTTTACAGTACAAGTTCAACATCGCAGAAAGTGAAAAATGGATAAAGAAGTTGTGGTATTTACTTACAAAGCAATATCACTCAGCAATGAAATCTATGTCATCAGGCCCTTAGCAGCACAGTGAGTGGATTCAGGTATGATGATTCTAACTGAAATAAGTCACACAGAAAAAGAAACATCATAAGATATCAGTAATACATGGAATGTAAACTTGGCTACACAGGAACTGAATTACAGAACAGAAGAGGGACTCAAATTTAGAAAACCAACTTATGCTTGCTTAAGGGTAAAGGTGAGTTGGGGTGCTGCATAAAACCAGAGATTGAAATGAGCACAGATAAAGTTCCTTAAGCCAAATATGGAATAGACAAGAGCTACTCCTTGCTCAACGAAATGGACTCAACACCGCATATTAAACGCCTATGAATGTACCTGACTAGTGAGTATCTTAAAACCTATGGATTGCTATGTCTCTGAAAGAGAATCAAGCATGTGTACAGGGGCATAAACGCAGCAGTGATAGGATTGGAGAGGTTCGGTGAGCAAATGAAGACCCTTTGAATTCATATTGCATGGTACCCATACAAGGGTTTCAACTACCCAGGTTTAAGGTATTCTTCCTTCAGCTAAAACATGCATGTGGAACCCAGAGTATGATCAACCATGTGATCGGGAGACGTGTTCAAATATGTCTCAGTTTTCGTACCCTGGTACTCAGGTGCAACATTCCAGACGCTTTACTAACACTCTCCCGACTTGGAGAGTCAGTCCCTTTAACCTCCTGTTTGGCCCAGTTTGCAATTTCTGCGGAAGATGAACAGGAATAGGGAGAACCAATGAGAGACTAGCTGGAGGTGTCTGGACGGGCAAATTTAACTCTCATTTCCCACCAGGAAGAGGAATTAACCAAAGGCTCAGCGTGCTGTGCCGGAACCAGATTAGGGCCTGAAGCCATCCTGCGGTGTTGCGGCCAGGTCACAAGAAAGCGAGTTGAAGAAAGGAGCTCAGGGGCACTGTAATGCACAAACCTGCTGAGTTATAAATGACAGCTATCGTCCAAAAATATACTGAAGTAAGGCTGCCAAGAGGACTTGAAAGCGGGGCAGAATTGCAGGAAACCGATTTCAGGAGGTAGACTGGAATTGCATTGAAAGCATAGGAAAAGAGGCAGAACGTCCACAATGATGCACTTGGCCAAAAAGGGCGTATGCGTTTTTTTCTGAATATATTCAGGAAAAAACGCATACGCACTTTTTGGCTAACAAAGCAAGCTTGCAAAGGAAATCTGCACTACAATGAAGTCTCACTTCCCCCGGTCAAAAGGGTCATCTGAAAAAAGTGTAAAATCCAGAAAGGCAGCACAGGCCATGGAGAACTGGGAGCCTTGTTATGCTGATGGGCGGGATGTAAATTGCCAACAGACACTCAGGAGAAGTGTATGGTGTTTCCTGAAACATGTAAAAAACAAAGCAACAGAGCCTAGGGCACTTCCACTTATGGTCCTATAGCTTAGGGAAATTAAAATCAAACAGACACAGCCATCCCAAAGTATGGAACGCCTCTGTTTACAAGAACCTCGTTTACAGTACAAGTTCAACATCGCAGAAAGTGAAAAATGGATAAAGAACTTCAGGTACTTATGTACAATGCAGTATCACTCAGCAATGAAATCTATGTCATCAGGCCCATAGCAGCACAATGAGTGGATTCAGGTACGATGATTCTAACTGAAATAAGTCACACAGAAAAAGAAACATCATAAGATATCACTAATACACGGAATGTAAACTTGGCTACACACGAACTGAATTACAGAACAGAACAGGGTCTCAAATTTAGAAAACCAACTTATGCTTGCTTAAGGGGAAAGGTGAGTTGGGGTGCTGCATAAAACCAGAGATTGAAATGAGCACAGATAAAGTTCCTTAAGCCAAATATGGGATAGACAAGAGCTACTCCTTGCTCAACGAAATGGACTCAACACCCCATATTAAACGCCTAAGAATGTACCTGACTAGTAAGTATCTTAAAACCTATGGATTGCTATGTCTCCGAAAGAGAATCAAGCATGTGTGAAGGGGCATAAACGCAGCAGTGATAGGATTGGAGAGGTTCGGTGAGCAAATGAAGACCCTTTGAAGTCATATTGCATGGTACCCATTCCACGGGTCTCAACTCTCCAGGTTTAAGGTATTCTTCCTTCAGATAAAACATGCATGTGGAACCCAGAGTATGATCAACGGTGTGAACGGGAGATGTGTTCAAATATGTCTCAGTTTTCGTACCCTGGTACTCGGGTGCAACATTCCAGACGCTTTACTAACACTCTCCCGACTTGGAGAGTCAGTCCCTTTAACCTCCTGTTTGGCCCAGTTTGCAATTTCTGCGGAAGATGAACAGGAATAGGGAGAACCAATGAGAGACTAGCTGGAGGTGTCTGGACGGGCAAATTTAACTCTCATTTCCCACCAGGAAGAGGAATTAACCAAAGGCTCAGCGTGCTGTGCCGGAACCAGATTAGGGCCTGAAGCCATCCTGCGGTGTTGCGGCCAGGTCACAAGAAAGCGAGTTGAAGAAAGGAGCTCAGGGGCATTGTAATTCACAAACCTGCAGAGTTATAAATGACAGCTATCATCCAAAAATATACTGAAGTAAGGCTGCCAAGAGGACTTGAAAGCGGGGCAGAATTGCAGGAAACCGATTTCAGGAGGTAGACTGGAATTGCATTGAAAACATAGGAAAAGAGGCAGAACGTCCACAATGATGCACTTGGCCAAAAAGGGCGTATGCGTTTTTTCCTGAATATATTCAGGAAAAAACGCATACGCCCTTTTTGGCCAACCAAGCAAGCTTGCAAAGGAAATCTGCACTACAATGAAGTCTCACTTCCCCCCGGTCAAAAGGGTCATCTGAAAAAAGTGTAAAATCCAGAAAGACGGGACAGGCCATGGAGAACTGGGAGCCTTGTTATGCTGATGGGCGGGATGTAAATTGCCAACAGACACTCGGGAGAAGTGTATGGTGTTTCCTGAAACATCTAAAAAACAAAGCAACAGAGCCTAGGGCACTTCCACTTATGGTCCTATAGCTTAGGGAAATTAAAATCAAAAAGACACAGCCACCCCAAAGTTTGGGACGCCTCTGTTTACAAGAACCTCGTTTACAGTACAAGTTCAACATCGCAGAAAGTGAAAAATGGATAAAGAAGTTGTGGTATTTACTTACAAAGCAATATCACTCAGCAATGAAATCTATGTCATCAGGCCCTTAGCAGCACAATGAGTGGATTCCGGTATGATGATTCTAACTGAAATAAGTCACACAGAAAAAGAAACATCATAAGATATCACTAATACACGGAATGTAAACTTGGCTACACACGAACTGAATTCCAAAACAGAACAGGGTCTCAAATTTAGAAAACCATCTTATGCTTGCTTAAGGGGAATGGTGAGTTGGGGTGCTGCATAAAACCACAGATTGAAATGAGCACAGATAAAGTTCCTTAAGCCAAATATGGAATAGACAAGAGCTACTCCTTGCTCAACAAAATGGACTCAACACCGCATATTAAACGCCTAAGAATGTACCTGACTAGTAAGTATCTTAAAACCTATGGATTGCTATGTCTCCGAAAGAGAATCAAGCATGTGTGAAGGGGCATAAACGCAGCAGTGATAGGATTGGAGAGGTTCGGTGAGCAAATGAAGACCCTTTGAAGTCATATTGCATGGTACCCATTCCACGGGTCTCAACTCTCCAGGTTTAAGGTATTCTTCCTTCAGCTAAAACATGCATGTGGAACCCAGAGTATGATCAACCGTGTGAACGGGAGATGTGTTCAAATATGTCTCAGTTTTCCTCCCCTGGTACTCGGGTGCAACATTCCAGACGCTTTACTAACACTCTCCCCACTTGGAGAGTCAGGGCCTTTAACCTCCTGTTTGGCCCAGTTTGCAATTTCTGCGGAAGATGAACAGGAATAGGGAGAACCAATGAGAGACTAGCTGGAGGTGTCTGGACGGGCAAATTTAACTCTCATTTCCCACCAGGAAGAGGAATTAACCAAAGGCTCAGCGTGCCATGCCGGAACCAGATTAGGGCCTGAAGCCATCCTGGGGTGTTGCGGCCAGGTCACAAGAAAGCGAGTTGAAGAAAGGAGCTCAGGGACACTGTAATGCACAAACCTGCAGAGTTATAAATGACAGCTATCATCCAAAAATATACTGAAGTAAGGCTGCCAAGAGGACTTGAAAGCGGGGCAGAATTGCAGGAAACCGATTTCAGGAGGTAGACTGGAATTGCATTGAAAGCATAGGAAAAGAGGCAGAACGTCCACAATGATGCACTTGGCCAAAAAGGGCGTATGCGTTTTTTCCTGAATATATTCAGGAAAAAACGCATACGCCCTTTTTGGCCAACCAAGCAAGCTTGCAAAGGAAATCTGCACTACAATGAAGTCTCACTTCCCCCCGGTCAAAAGGGCCATCTGAAAAAAGTGTAAAATCCAGAAAGACAGGACAGGCCATGGAGAACTGGGAGCCTTGTTATGCTGATGGGCGGGATGTAAATTGCCAACAGACACTCGGGAGAAGTGTATGGTGTTTCCTGAAACATCTAAAAAACAAAGCAACAGAGCCTAGGGCACTTCCACTTATGGTCCTATAGCTTAGGGAAATTAAAATCAAAAAGACACAGCCACCCCAAAGTTTGGGACGCCTCTGTTTACAAGAACCTCGTTTACAGTACAAGTTCAACATCGCAGAAAGTGAAAAATGGATAAAGAAGTTGTGGTATTTACTTACAAAGCAATATCACTCAGCAATGAAATCTATGTCATCAGGCCCTTAGCAGCACAATGAGTGGATTCAGGTATGATGATTCTAACTGAAATAAGTCACACAGAAAAAGAAACATCATAAGATATCAGTAATACACGGAATGTAAACTTGGCTACACAAGAACTGAATTACAGAACAGAACAGGGTCTCAAATTTAGAAAACCAACTTATGCTTGCTTAAGGGGAAAGGTGAGTTGGGGTGCTGCATAAAACCAGAGCTTGAAATGAGCACAGATAAATTTCCTTAAGCCAAATATGGAATAGACAAGAGCTACTCCTTGCTCAACGAAATGGACTCAACACCCCATATTAAACGCCTAAGAATGTACCTGACTAGTAAGTATCTTAAAACCTATGGATTGCTATGTCTCCGAAAGAGAATCAAGCATGTGTACAGGGGCATAAACGCAGCAGTGATAGGATTGGAGAGGTTCGGTGAGCAAATGAAGACCCTTTGAAGTCATATTGCATGGTACCCATTCCACGGGTTTCAACTACCCAGGTTTAAGGTATTCTTCCTTCAGCTAAAACATGCATGTGGAACCTAGAGTATGATCAACCATGTGATCGGGAGATGTGTTCAAATATGTCTCACTTTTCGTACCCTGGTACTCGGGTGCAACATTCCAGACGCTTTACTAACACTCTCCCCACTTGGAGAGTAAGTCCCTTTAACCTCCTGTTTGGCCCACTTTGCAATTTCTGCGGAAGATGAACAGGAATAGCGAGAACCAATGAGAGACTAGCTGGAGGTGTCTGGACGGGCAAATTTAACTCTCATTTCCCACCAGGAAGAGGAATTAACCAAAGGATCAGCGTTCCATGCCGGGACCAGATTAGGGCCTGAAACCATCCTGCGGTGTTGCAGCCAGCTCACAAGAAAGCGAGTTGAAGAAAGGAGCTCAGGGGCACTGTAATGCACAAACCTGCAGAGTTATAAATGACAGCTATCGTCCAAAAATATACTGAAGTAAGGCTGCCAAGAGGACTTGAAAGCGGGGCAGAATTGCAGGAAACCGATTTCAGGAGGTAGACTGGAATTGCATTGAAAGCATAGGAAAAGAGGCAGAACGTCCACAATGATGCACTTGGCCAAAAAGGGCGTATGCGTTTTTTCCTGAATATATTCAGGAAAAAACGCATACGCCCTTTTTGGCCAACCAAGCAAGCTTGCAAAGGAAATCTGCACTACAATGAAGTCTCACTTCCCCCCGGTCAAAAGGGCCATCTGAAAAAAGTGTAAAATCCAGAAAGGCAGGACAGGCCATGGAGAACTGGGAGTCTTGTTATGCTGATGGGCGGGATGTAAATTGCCAACAAACACTCGGGAGAAGTGTATGGTGTTTCCTGAAACATCTAAAAAACAAAGCAACAGAGCCTAGGGCACTTCCACTTATGGTCCTATAGCTTAGGGAAATTAAAATCAAAAAGACACAGCCACCCCAAAGTTTGGGACGCCTCTGTTTACAAGAACCTCGTTTACTGTACAAGTTCAATATCACAGAAAGTGAAAAATGGATAAAGAACTTGTGGTACTTACGTACAATGCAGTATCACTCAGCAATGAAATCTATGTCATCAGGCCCGTAGCAGCATAATGAGTCGATTCAGGTACGATGATTCTAACTGAAATAAGTCACACAGAAAAAGAAACATCATAAGATATCACTAATACACGGCATGTAAACTTGGCTACACAGGAACTGAATTCCAAAACAGAACAGGGTCTCAAATTTAGAAAACCAACTTATGCTTGCTTAAGGGGAAAGGTGAGTTGGGGTGCTGCATAAAACCAGAGATTGAAATGAGCACAGATAAAGTTCCTTAAGCCAAATATGGAATAGACAAGAGCTACTCCTTGCTCAACGAAATGGACTCAACACCCCATATTAAACGCCTAAGAATGTACCTGACTAGGAAGTATCTTAAAACCTATGGATTGCTATGTCTCCAAAAGAGAATCAAGCGTGTGTACAGGGGCATAAACGCAGCAGTGATAGGATTGGAGAGGTTCGGTGAGCAAATGAAGACCCTTTGAAGTCATATTGCATGGTACCCATTCCACGGGTCTCAACTCTCCAGGTTTAAGGTATTCTTCCTTCAGCTAAAACATGCATGTGGAACCTAGAGGATGATCAACCATGTGATCGGGAGACGTGTTCAAATATGTCTCAGTTTTCGTACCCTGGTACTCGGGTGCAACATTCCAGACGCTTTACTAACACTCTCCCCACTTGGAGAGTCAGTCCCTTTAACCTCCTGTTTGGCCCAGTTTGCAATTTCTGCGGAAGATGAACAGGAATAGCGAGAACCAATGGGAGACTAGCTGGAGGTGTCTGGACGGGCAAATTTAACTCTCATTTCCCACCAGGAAGAGGAATTAACCAAAGGCTCAGCGTGCCGTGCCAGAACCAGATTAGGGCCTGAAACCATCCTGTGGTGTTGCGGCCAGCTCACAAGAAAGCGAGTTGAAGAAAGGAGCTCAGGGGCACTGTAATTCACAAACCTGCAGAGTTATAAATGACAGCTATCGTCCAAAAATATACTGAAGTAAGGCTGCCAAGAGGACTTGAAAGCGGGGCAGAATTGCAGGAAACCGATTTCAGGAGGTAGACTGGAATTGCATTGAAAGCATAGGAAAAGAGGCAGAACGTCCACAATGATGCACTTGGTCAAAAAGGGCATATGCGTTTTTTCCTGAATATATTCAGGAAAAAACGCATACGCCCTTTTTGGCCAACCAAGCAAACTTACAAAGGAAATCTGCACTACAATGAAGTCTCACTTCCCCCCGGTCAAAAGGGCCATCTGAAAAAAGTGTAAAATCCAGAAAGGCAGGACAGGCCTTGGAGAACTGGGAGCCTTGTTATGCTGATGGGTGGGATATAAATTGCCAACAGCCACTCGGGAGAAGTGTATGGTGTTTCCTGAAACATCTAAAAAACAAAGCAACAGAGCCTAGGGCACTTCCACTTATGGTCCTATAGCTTAGGGAAATTAAAATAAAAAAGACACAGCCACCCCAAAGTTTGGGACGCCTCTGTTTACAAGAACCTCGTTTACCGTACAAGTTCAATATCACAGAAAGTGAAAAATGGATAAAGAACTTGTGGTACTTACGTACAATGCAGTATCACTCAGCAATGAAATCTATGTCATCAGGCCCGTAGCAGCATAATGAGTGGATTCAGGTACGATGATTCTAACTGAAATAAGTCACACAGAAAAAGAAACATCATAAGATATCACTAATACATGGAATGTAAACTTGGCTACACAGGAACTGAATTCCAAAACAGAACAGGGTCTCAAATTTAGAAAACCAACTTATGCTTGCTTAAGGGGAAAGGTGAGTTGGGGTGCTGCATAAAACCAGAGATTGAAATGAGCACAGATAAAGTTCCTTAAGCCAAATATGGAATAGACAAGAGCTACTCCTTGCTCAACGAAAGGGTCTCAACACCCCATATTAAATGCTTAAGAATGTACCTGACTAGTAAGTATCTTAAAACCTATGGATTGCTATGTCTCCAAAAGAGAATCAAGCGTGTGTACAGGGCCATAAAAGCAGAAGTGATAGGATTGGAGAGGTTCGGTGAGCAAATGAAGACCCTTTGAATTCATATTGCATGGTACCCATTCCACGGGTCTCAACTCTCCAGGTTTAAGGTATTCTTCCTTCAGCTAAAACATGCATGTGGAACCCAGAGTATGATCAACCATGTGAATGGGAGACGTGTCGAAATATGTCTCAGTTTTCCTCACCTGGTACTCGGGTGCAACATTCCAGACGCTTAACTAACACTCTCCCCACTTGGAGAGTCAGTCCCTTTAACCTCTTGTTTGGCCCAGTTTGCAATTTCTGCGGAAGATGAACAGGAATAGCGAGAACCAATGAGAGACTAGCTGGAGGTGTCTGGACGGGCAAATTTAACTCTCATTTCCCACCAGGAAGAGGAATTAACCAAAGGCTCAGCGTGCCGTGCCGGAACCAGATTAGGGCCTGAAGCCATCCTGCGGTGTTGCGGCCAGCTCACAAGAAAGCGAGTTGAAGAAAGGAGCTCAGGGGCATTGTAATTCACAAACCTGCAGAGTTATAAATGACAGCTATCGTCCAAAAATATACTGAAGTAAGGCTGCCAAGAGGACTTGAAAGCGGGGCAGAATTGCAGGAAACCGATTTCAGGAGGTAGACTGGAATTGCATTGAAAGCATAGGAAAAGAGGCAGAACGTCCACAATGATGCACTTGGCCAAAAAGGGTGTATGCGTTTTTTCCTGAATATATTCAGGAAAAAACGCATACGCCCTTTTTGGCCAACCAAGCAAGCTTGCAAAGGAAATCTGCACTACAATGAAGTCTCACTTCCCCCCGGTCAAAAGGGCCATCTGAAAAAAGTGTAAAATCCAGAAAGGCAGGACAGGCCATGGAGAACTGGGAGTCTTGTTATGCTGATGGGCGGGATGTAAATTGCCAACAGCCACTCGGGAGAAGTGTATGGTGTTTCCTGAAACATCTAAAAAACAAAGCAACAGAGCCTAGGGCACTTCCACTTATGGTCCTATAGCTTAGGGAAATTAAAATCAAAAAGACACAGCCACCCCAAAGTTTGGGACGCCTCTGTTTACAAGAACCTCGTTTACTGTACAAGTTCAATATCACAGAAAGTGAAAAATGGATAAAGAACTTGTGGTACTTACGTACAATGCAGTATCACTCAGCAATGAAATCTATGTCATCAGGCCCGTAGCAGCATAATGAGTCGATTCAGGTACGATGATTCTAACTGAAATAAGTCACACAGAAAAAGAAACATCATAAGATATCACTAATACACGGCATGTAAACTTGGCTACACAGGAACTGAATTCCAAAACAGAACAGGGTCTCAAATTTAGAAAACCAACTTATGCTTGCTTAAGGGGAAAGGTGAGTTGGGGTGCTGCATAAAACCAGAGATTGAAATGAGCACAGATAAAGTTCCTTAAGCCAAATATGGAATAGACAAGAGCTACTCCTTGCTCAACGAAATGGACTCAACACCCCATATTAAACGCCTAAGAATGTACCTGACTAGTAAGTATCTTAAAACCTATGGATTGCTATGTCTCCAAAAGAGAATCAAGCATGTGTACAGGGGCATAAACGCAGCAGTGATAGGATTGGAGAGGTTCGGTGAGCAAATGAAGACCCTTTGAAGTCATATTGCATGGTACCCATTCCACGGGTCTCAACTCTCCAGGTTTAAGGTATTCTTCCTTCAGCTAAAACATGCATGTGGAACCTAGAGTATGATCAACCATGTGATCGGGAGACGTGTTCAAATATGTCTCAGTTTTCGTACCCTGGTACTCGGGTGCAACATTCCAGACGCTTTACTAACACTCTCCCCACTTGGAGAGTCAGTCCCTTTAACCTCCTGTTTGGCCCAGTTTGCAATTTCTGCGGAAGATGAACAGGAATAGCGAGAACCAATGGGAGACTAGCTGGAGGTGTCTGGACGGGCAAATTTAACTCTCATTTCCCACCAGGAAGAGGAATTAACCAAAGGCTCAGCGTGCCGTGCCAGAACCAGATTAGGGCCTGAAACCACCCTGTGGTGTTGCGGCCAGCTCACAAGAAAGCGAGTTGAAGAAAGGAGCTCAGGGGCACTGTAATTCACAAACCTGCAGAGTTATAAATGACAGCTATCGTCCAAAAATATACTGAAGTAAGGCTGCCAAGAGGACTTGAAAGCGGGGCAGAATTGCAGGAAACCGATTTCAGGAGGTAGACTGGAATTGCATTGAAAGCATAGGAAAAGAGGCAGAACGTCCACAATGATGCACTTGGCCAAAAAGGGCGTATGCGTTTTTTCCTGAATATATTCAGGAAAAAACGCATACGCCCTTTTTGGCCAACCAAGCAAGCTTGCAAAGGAAATCTGCACTACAATGAAGTCTTACTTCCCCCTGGTCAAAAGGGCCATCTGAAAAAAGTGTAAAATCCAGAAAGGCAGGACAGGCCTTCGAGAACTGGGAGCCTTGTTATGCTGATGGGCGGGATGTAAATTGCCAACAGACACTCGGGAGAAGTGTATGGTGTTTCCTGAAACATCTAAAAAACAAAGCAACAGAGCCTAGGGCACTTCCACTTATGGTCCTATAGCTTAGGGAAATTAAAATCAAAAAGACACAGCCACCCCAAAGTTTGGGACGCCTCTCTTTACAAGAACCTCGTTTACCGTACAAGTTCAATATCACAGAAAGTGAAAAATGGATAAAGAACTTGTGGTACTTACGTACAATGCAGTATCACTCAGCAGTGAAATCTATGTCATCAGGCCCGTAGCAGCATAATGAGTCGATTCAGGTACGATGATTCTAACTGAAATAAGTCACACAGAAAAAGAAACATCATAAGATATCACTAATACACGGCATGTAAACTTGGCTACACAGGAACTGAATTCCAAAACAGAACAGGGTCTCAAATTTAGAAAACCAACTTATGCTTGCTTAAGGGGAAAGGTGAGTTGGGGTGCTGCATAAAACCAGAGATTGAAATGAGCACAGATAAAGTTCCTTAAGCCAAATATGGAATAGACAAGAGCTACTCCTTGCTCAACGAAATGGACTCAACACCCCATATTAAACGCCTAAGAATGTACCTGACTAGTAAGTATCTTAAAACCTATGGATTGCTATGTCTCCAAAAGAGAATCAAGCGTGTGTACAGGGGCATAAACGCAGCAGTGATAGGATTGGAGAGGTTCGGTGAGCAAATGAAGACCCTTTGAAGTCATATTGCATGGTACCCATTCCACGGGTCTCAACTCTCCAGGTTTAAGGTATTCTTCCTTCAGCTAAAACATGCATGTGGAACCTAGAGGATGATCAACCATGTGATCGGGAGACGTGTTCAAATATGTCTCAGTTTTCGTACCCTGGTACTCGGGTGCAACATTCCAGACGCTTTACTAACACTCTCCCCACTTGGAGAGTCAGTCCCTTTAACCTCCTGTTTGGCCCAGTTTGCAATTTCTGCGGAAGATGAACAGGAATAGGGAGAACCAATGAGAGACTAGCTGGGGGTGTCTGGACGGGCAAATTTAACTCTCATTTCCCACCAGGAAGAGGAAATAACCAAAGGCTCAGCGTGCCGTGCCGGAACCAGATTAGTGCCTGAAGCCATCCTGCGGTGTTGCGGCCAGCTCACAAGAAAGCGAGTTGAAGAAAGGAGCTCAGGGGCACTGTAATTCACAAACCTGCAGAGTTATAAATGACAGCTATCGTCCAAAAATATACTGAAGTAAGGCTGCCAAGAGGACTTGAAAGCGGGGCAGAATTGCAGGAAACCGATTTCAGGAGGTAGACTGGAATTGCATTGAAAGCATAGGAAAAGAGGCAGAACGTCCACAATGATGCACTTGGCCAAAAAGGGCGTATGCGTTTTTTCCTGAATATATTCAGGAAAAAACGCATACGCCCTTTTTGGCCAACCAAGCAAGCTTGCAAAGGAAATCTGCACTACAATGAAGTCTTACTTCCCCCTGGTCAAAAGGGCCATCTGAAAAAAGTGTAAAATCCAGAAAGGCAGGACAGGCCTTCGAGAACTGGGAGCCTTGTTATGCTGATGGGCGGGATGTAAATTGCCAACAGACACTCGGGAGAAGTGTATGGTGTTTCCTGAAACATCTAAAAAACAAAGCAACAGAGCCTAGGGCACTTCCACTTATGGTCCTATAGCTTAGGGAAATTAAAATCAAAAAGACACAGCCACCCCAAAGTTTGGGACGCCTCTCTTTACAAGAACCTCGTTTACCGTACAAGTTCAATATCACAGAAAGTGAAAAATGGATAAAGAACTTGTGGTACTTACGTACAATGCAGTATCACTCAGCAGTGAAATCTATGTCATCAGGCCCGTAGCAGCATAATGAGTCGATTCAGGTACGATGATTCTAACTGAAATAAGTCACACAGAAAAAGAAACATCATAAGATATCACTAATACACGGCATGTAAACTTGGCTACACAGGAACTGAATTCCAAAACAGAACAGGGTCTCAAATTTAGAAAACCAACTTATGCTTGCTTAAGGGGAAAGGTGAGTTGGGGTGCTGCATAAAACCAGAGATTGAAATGAGCACAGATAAAGTTCCTTAAGCCAAATATGGAATAGACAAGAGCTACTCCTTGCTCAACGAAATGGACTCAACACCCCATATTAAACACCTAAGAATGTACCTGACTAGTAAGTATCTTAAAACCTATGGATTGCTATGTCTCCAAAAGAGAATCAAGCGTGTGTACAGGGGCATAAACGCAGCAGTGATAGGATTGGAGAGGTTCGGTGAGCAAATGAAGACCCTTTGAAGTCATATTGCATGGTACCCATTCCACGGGTCTCAACTCTCCAGGTTTAAGGTATTCTTCCTTCAGCTAAAACATGCATGTGGAACCTAGAGGATGATCAACCATGTGATCGGGAGACGTGTTCAAATATGTCTCAGTTTTCGTACCCTGGTACTCGGGTGCAACATTCCAGACGCTTTACTAACACTCTCCCCACTTGGAGAGTCAGTCCCTTTAACCTCCTGTTTGGCCCAGTTTGCAATTTCTGCGGAAGATGAACAGGAATAGGGAGAACCAATGAGAGACTAGCTGGGGGTGTCTGGACGGGCAAATTTAACTCTCATTTCCCACCAGGAAGAGGAAATAACCAAAGGCTCAGCGTGCCGTGCCGGAACCAGATTAGTGCCTGAAGCCATCCTGCGGTGTTGCGGCCAGCTCAAAAGAAAGCGAGTTGAAGAAAGGAGCTCAGGGACACTGTAATTCACAAACCTGCAGAGTTATAAATGACAGCTATCGTCCAAAAATATACTGAAGTAAGGCTGCCAAGAGGACTTGAAAGCGGGGCAGAATTGCAGGAAACCGATTTCAGGAGGTAGACTGGAATTGCATTGAAAGCATAGGAAAAGAGGCAGAACGTCCACAATGATGCACTTGGCCAAAAAGGACGTATGCGTTTTTTCCTGAATATATTCAGGAAAAAACGCATACGTCCTTTTTGGCCAACCAAGCAAGCTTGCAAAGGAAATCTGCACTACAATGAAGTCTTACTTCCCCCCGGTCAAAAGGGCCATCTGAAAAAAGTGTAAAATCCAGAAAGGCAGGACAGGCCATGGAGAACTGGGAGCCTTGTTATGCTGATGGGCGGGATGTAAATTGCCAACAGACACTCGGGAGAAGTGTATGGTGTTTCCTGAAACATCTAAAAAACAAAGCAACAGAGCCTAGGGCACTTCCACTTATGGTCCTATAGCTTAGGGAAATTAAAATCAAAAAGACACAGCCACCCCAAAGTTTGGGACGCCTCTGTTTACAAGAACCTCGTTTACCGTACAAGTTCAATATCACAGAAAGTGAAAAATGGATAAAGAACTTGTGGTACTTACGTACAATGCAGTATCACTCAGCAATGAAATCTATGTCATCAGGCCCGTAGCAGCATAATGAGTCGATTCAGGTACGATGATTCTAACTGAAATAAGTCACACAGAAAAAGAAACATCATAAGATATCACTAATACATGGAATGTAAACTTGGCTACACAGGAACTGAATTCCAAAAGAGAACAGGGTCTCAAATTTAGAAAACCAACTTATGCTTGCTTAAGGGGAAAGGTGAGTTGGGGTGCTGCATAAAACCAGAGATTGAAATGAGCACAGATAAAGTTCCTTAAGCCAAATATGGAATAGACAAGAGCTACTCCTTGCTCAACGAAATGGACTCAACACCCCATATTAAACGCCTAAGAATGTACCTGACTAGTAAGTATCTTAAAACCTATGGATTGCTATGTCTCCAAAATAGAAGCAAGCGTGTGTACAGGGGCATAAACGCAGCTGTGATAGGATTGGAGAGGTTCGGTGAGCAAAGGAAGACCCTTTGAAGTCATATTGCATGGTACCCATTCCACGGGTCTCAACTCTCCAGGTTTAAGGTATTCTTCCTTCAGCTAAAACATGCATGTGGAACCCAGAGTATGATCAACCGTGTGAACGGGAGACGTGTTCAAATATGTCTCAGTTTTCCTCCCCTGGTACTCGGGTGCAACATTCCAGACGCTTTACTAACACTCTCCCCACGTGGAGAGTCAGCGCCTTTAACCTCCTGTTTGGCCCAGTTTGCAATTTCTGCGGAAGATGAACAGGAATAGGGAGAACCAATGAGAGACTAGCTGGAGGTGTCTGGACGGGCAAATTTAACTCTCATTTCCCACCAGGAAGAGGAAATAACCAAAGGCTCAGCGTGCCGTGCCGGAACCAGATTAGTGCCTGAAGCCATCCTGCGGTGTTGCGGCCAGCTCAAAAGAAAGCGAGTTGAAGAAAGGAGCTCAGGGACACTGTAATTCACAAACCTGCAGAGTTATAAATGACAGCTATCGTCCAAAAATATACTGAAGTAAGGCTGCCAAGAGGACTTGAAAGCGGGGCAGAATTGCAGGAAACCGATTTCAGGAGGTAGACTGGAATTGCATTGAAAGCATAGGAAAAGAGGCAGAACGTCCACAATGATGCACTTGGCCAAAAAGGACGTATGCGTTTTTTCCTGAATATATTCAGGAAAAAACGCATACGCCCTTTTTGGCCAACCAAGCAAGCTTGCAAAGGAAATCTGCACTACAATGAAGTCTTACTTCCCCCCGGTCAAAAGGGCCATCTGAAAAAAGTGTAAAATCCAGAAAGGCAGGACAGGCCATGGAGAACTGGGAGCCTTGTTATGCTGATGGGCGGGATGTAAATTGCCAACAGACACTCGGGAGAAGTGTATGGTGTTTCCTGAAACATCTAAAAAACAAAGCAACAGAGCCTAGGGCACTTCCACTTATGGTCCTATAGCTTAGGGAAATTAAAATCAAAAAGACACAGCCACCCCAAAGTTTGGGACGCCTCTGTTTACAAGAACCTCGTTTACCGTACAAGTTCAATATCACAGAAAGTGAAAAATGGATAAAGAACTTGTGGTACTTACGTACAATGCAGTATCACTCAGCAATGAAATCTATGTCATCAGGCCCGTAGCAGCATAATGAGTCGATTCAGGTACGATGATTCTAACTGAAATAAGTCACACAGAAAAAGAAACATCATAAGATATCACTAATACATGGAATGTAAACTTGGCTACACAGGAACTGAATTCCAAAAGAGAACAGGGTCTCAAATTTAGAAAACCAACTTATGCTTGCTTAAGGGGAAAGGTGAGTTGGGGTGCTGCATAAAACCAGAGATTGAAATGAGCACAGATAAAGTTCCTTAAGCCAAATATGGAATAGACAAGAGCTACTCCTTGCTCAACGAAATGGACTCAACACCCCATATTAAACGCCTAAGAATGTACCTGACTAGTAAGTATCTTAAAACCTATGGATTGCTATGTCTCCAAAAGAGAATCAAGCGTGTGTACAGGGGCATAAACGCAGCAGTGATAGGATTGGAGAGGTTCGGTGAGCAAATGAAGACCCTTTGAAGTCATATTGCATGGTACCCATTCCACGGGTCTCAACTCTCCAGGTTTAAGGTATTCTTCCTTCAGCTAAAACATGCATATGGAACCTAGAGTATGATCAACCATGTGATCGGGAGACGTGTTCAAATATGTCTCAGTTTTCGTACCCTGGTACTCGGGTGCAACATTCCAGACGCTTTACTAACACTCTCCCCACTTGGAGAGTCAGTCCCTTTAACCTCCTGTTTGGCCCAGTTTTCAATTTCTGCGGAAGATGAACAGGAATAGCGAGAACCAATGGGAGACTAGCTGGAGGTGTCTGGACGGGCAAATTTAGCTCTCATTTCCCACCAGGAAGAGGAATTAACCAAAGGCTCAGCGTGCCGTGCCAGAACCAGATTAGGGCCTGAAGGCATCCTGCGGTGTTGCGGCCAGCTCACAAGAAAGCGAGTTGAAGAAAGGAGCTCAGGGGCACTGTAATTCACAAACCTACAGAGTTATAAATGACAGCTATCGTCCAAAAATATACTGAAGTAAGGCTGCCAAGAGGACTTGAAAGCGGGGCAGAATTGCAGGAAACCGATTTCAGGAGGTAGACTGGAATTGCATTGAAAGCATAGGAAAAGAGGCAGAACGTCCACAATGATGCACTTGGTCAAAAAGGGCGTATGCGTTTTTTCCTGAATATATTCAGGAAAAAACGCATACGCCCTTTTTGGCCAACCAAGCAAGCTTGCAAAGGAAATCTGCACTACAATGAAGTCTTATTTCCCCCTGGTCAAAAGGGCCATCTGAAAAAAGTGTAAAATCCAGAAAGGCAGGACAGGCCTTCGAGAACTGGGAGCCTTGTTATGCTGATGGGTGGGATATAAATTGCCAACAGCCACTCGGGAGAAGTGTATGGTGTTTCCTGAAACATCTAAAAAACAAAGCAACAGAGCCTAGGGCACTTCCACTTATGGTCCTATAGCTTAGGGAAATTAAAATCAAAAAGACACAGCCACCCCAAAGTTTGGGACGCCTCTCTTTACAAGAACCTCGTTTACCGTACAAGTTCAATATCACAGAAAGTGAAAAATGGATAAAGAACTTGTGGTACTTACGTACAATGCAGTATCACTCAGCAGTGAAATCTATGTCATCAGGCCCGTAGCAGCATAATGAGTCGATTCAGGTACGATGATTCTAACTGAAATAAGTCACACAGAAAAAGAAACATCATAAGATATCACTAATACACGGCATGTAAACTTGGCTACACAGGAACTGAATTCCAAAACAGAACAGGGTCTCAAATTTAGAAAACCAACTTATGCTTGCTTAAGGGGAAAGGTGAGTTGGGGTGCTGCATAAAACCAGAGATTGAAATGAGCACAGATAAAGTTCCTTAAGCCAAATATGGAATAGACAAGAGCTACTCCTTGCTCAACGAAATGGACTCAACACCCCATATTAAACGCCTAAGAATGTACCTGACTAGTAAGTATCTTAAAACCTATGGATTGCTATGTCTCCAAAAGAGAATCAAGCGTGTGTACAGGGGCATAAACGCAGCAGTGATAGGATTGGAGAGGTTCGGTGAGCAAATGAAGACCCTTTGAAGTCATATTGCATGGTACCCATTCCACGGGTCTCAACTCTCCAGGTTTAAGGTATTCTTCCTTCAGCTAAAACATGCATGTGGAACCTAGAGTATGATCAACCATGTGATCGGGAGACGTGTTCAAATATGTCTCAGTTTTCGTACCCTGGTACTCGGGTGCAACATTCCAGACGCTTTACTAACACTCTCCCCACTTGGAGAGTCAGTCCCTTTAACCTCCTGTTTGGCCCAGTTTGCAATTTCTGCGGAAGATGAACAGGAATAGCGAGAACCAATGGGAGACTAGCTGGAGGTGTCTGGACGGGCAAATTTAACTCTCATTTCCCACCAGGAAGAGGAATTAACCAAAGGCTCAGCGTGCCGTGCCGGAACCAGATTAGGGTCTGAAGCCATCCTGCGGTGTTGCGGCCAGGTCACAAGAAAGCGAGTTGAAGAAAGGAGTTGAGGGGCACTGTAATTCACAAACCTGCAGAGTTATAAATGACAGCTATCGTCCAAAAATATACTGAAGTAAGGCTGCCAAGAGGACTTGAAAGCGGGGCAGAATTGCAGGAAACCGATTTCAGGAGGTAGACTGGAATTGCATTGAAAGCATAGGAAAAGAGGCAGAACGTCCACAATGATGCACTTGGCCAAAAAGGGCGTATGCGTTTTTTCCTGAATATATTCAGGAAAAAACGCATACGTCCTTTTTGGCCAACCAAGCAAGCTTGCAAAGGAAATCTGCACTACAATGAAGTCTCACTTCCCCCTGGTCAAAAGGGCCATCTGAAAAAAGTGTAAAATCCAGAAAGGCAGGACAGGCCATGGAGAACTGGGAGCCTTGTTATGCTGATGG
The DNA here is from genome assembly GCF_949987515.2 of Delphinus delphis. Classification (NCBI taxonomy): domain Eukaryota; kingdom Metazoa; phylum Chordata; class Mammalia; order Artiodactyla; family Delphinidae; genus Delphinus; species Delphinus delphis. Next base: position 61,509 of record NW_027192857.1, read on the forward strand.
GCGGGATGTAAATTGCCAACAGACACTCTGGAGAAGTGTATGGTGTTTCCTGAAACATCTAAAAAACAAAGCAACAGAGCCTAGGGCACTTCCACTTACGGTCCTATAGCTTAGGGAAATGAAAATCAAAAAGACACAGCCACCCCAAAGTTTGGGACGCCTCTGTTTACAAGAACCTCGTTTACCGTACAAGTTCAATATCACAGAAAGTGAAAAATGGATAAAGAACTTGTGGTACTTACGTACAATGCAGTATCACTCAGCAATGAAATCTATGTCATCAGGCCCGTAGCAGCATAATGAGTCGATTCAGGTACGATGATTCTAACTGAAATAAGTCACACAGAAAAAGAAACATCATAAGATATCATTAATACATGGAATGTAAACTTGGCTACACAGGAACTGAATTCCAAAACAGAACAGGGTCTCAAATTTAGAAAACCAACTTATGCTTGCTTAAGGGGAAAGGTGAGTTGGGGTGCTGCATAAAGCCAGAGATTGAAATGAGCACAGATAAAGTTCCTTAAGCCAAATATGGAATAGACAAGAGCTACTCCTTGCTCAACGAAATGGACTCAACACCCCATATTAAACGCCTAAGAATGTACCTGACTAGTAAGTATCTTAAAACCTATGGATTGCTATGTCTCCAAAAGAGAATCAAGCATGTGTACAGGGCCATAAAAGCAGCAGTGATAGGATTGGAGAGGTTCGGTGAGCAAATGAAGACCCTTTGAAGTCATATTGCATGGTACCCATTCCACGGGTCTCAACTCTCCAGGTTTAAGGTATTCTTCCTTCAGCTAAAACATGCATGTGGAACCCAGAGTATGATCAACCATGTGATCGGGAGACGTGTTCAAATATGTCTCAGTGTTTGTACCCTGGTACTCGGGTGCAACATTCCAGACGCTTTACTAACACTCTCCCGACTTGGAGAGTCAGTCCCTTTAACCTCCTGTTTGGCCCAGTTTGCAATTTCTGCGGAAGATGAACAGGAATAGCGAGAACCAATGGGAGACTAGCTGGAGGTATCTGGACGGGCAAATTTAACTCTCATTTCCCACCAGGAAGAGGAATTAACCAAAGGCTAACGTGCCGTGCCGGAACCAGATTAGGGCCTGAAACCATCCTATGCTGTTGCGGCCAGCTCATAAGAAAGCGAGTTGAAGAAAGGAGCTCAGGGGCACTGTAATTCACAAACCTGCAGAGTTATAAATGACAGCTATCGTCCAAAAATATACTGAAGTAAGGCTGCCAAGAGGACTTGAAAGCGGGGCAGAATTGCAGGAAACCGATTTCAGGAGGTAGACTGGAATTGCATTGAAAGCATAGGAAAAGAGGCAGAACGTCCACAATGATGCACTTGGCCAAAAAGGGCGTATGCGTTTTTTCCTGAATATATTCAGGAAAAAACGCATACGCACTTTTTGGCCAACCAAGCAAGCTTGCAAAGGAAATCTGCACTACAATGAAGTCTCACTTCCCCCCGGTCAAAAGGGCCATCTGAAAAAGTGTAAAATCCAGAAAGGCAGGACAGGCCATGGAGAACTGGGAGCCTTGTTATGCTGATGGGCGGGATGTAAATTGCCAACAGACACTCGGGAGAAGTGTATGGTGTTTCCTGAAACATCTAAAAAACAAAGCAACAGAGCCTAGGGCACTGCCACTTATGGTCCTATAGCTTAGGGAAATTAAAATCAAAAAGACACAGCCACCCCAAAGTTTGGGACGCCTCTGTTTACAAGAACCTCATTTACCGTACAAGTTCAATATCACAGAAAGTGAAAAATGGATAAAGAACTTGTGGTACTTACGTACAATGCAGTATCACTCAGCAATGAAATCTATGTCATCAGGCCCATAGCAGCATAATGAGTGGATTCAGCTACGATGATTCTAACTGAAATAAGTCACACAGAAAAAGAAACATCATAAGACATCACTAATACATGGAATGTAAACTTGGCTACACAGGAACTGAATTCCAAAACAGAACAGGGTCTCAAATTTAGAAAACCAACTTATGCTTGCTTAAGGGGAAAGGTGAGTTGGGGTGCTGCATAAAACCAGAGATTGAAATGAGCACAGATAAAGTTCCTTAAGCCAAATATGGAATAGACAAGAGCTACTCCTTGCTCAACAAAATGGACTCAACACCCCATATTAAACGCCTAAGAATGTACCTGACTAGTAAGTATCTTAAAACCTATGGATTTCTATGTCTCCAAAAGAGAATCAAGCATGTGTACAGGGGCATAAACGCAGCAGTGATAGGATTGGAGAGGTTCGGTGAATAAATGAAGACCCTTTGAAGTCATATTGCATGGTACCCATTCCACGGGTCTCAACTCTCCAGGTTTAAGGTATTCTTCCTTCAGCTAAAACATGCATGTGGAACCCAGAGTATGATCAACCGTGTGAACGGGAGACGTGTTCAAATATGTCTGAGTTTTCTTCCCCTGGTACTCGGGTGTAACATTCCAGACGCTTTACTAACACTCTCCCCACTTGGAGAGTCAGCGCCATTAACCTCCTGTTTGGCCCAGTTTGCAATTTCTGCGGAAGATGAACAGGAATAGGGAGAACCAATGAGAGACTAGCTGGAGGTGTCTGGACGGGCAAATTTAACTCTCATTTTCCACGAGGAAGAGCAAATAACCAAAGGCTCAGCGTGCCGTGCCAGAACCAGATTAGGGCCTGAAGCAATCCTGCGGAGTTGCGGCCAGCTCACAAGAAAGCGAGTTGAAGAAAGGAGCTCAGGGGCACTGTAATTCACAAACCTGCAGAGTTATAAATGACAGCTATCATTCAAAAATATACTGAAATAAGGCTGCCAAGAGGACTTGAAAGCGGGGCAGAATTGCAGGAAACCGATTTCAGGAGGTAGACTGGAATTGCATTGAAAGCATAGGAAAAGAGGCAGAACGTCCACAATGATGTACTTGGCCAAAAAGGGCGTATGCGTTTTTTCCTGAATATATTCAGGAAAAAACCCATACGCCCTTTTTGGCCAACCAATCAAACTTGCAAAGGAAATCTGCACTACAATGAAGTCTCACTTCCCCCCGGTCAAAAGGGCCATCTGAAAAAAGTGTAAAATCCAGAAAGGCAGGACAGGCCATGGAGAACTGGGAGCCTTGTTATGCTGATGGGCGGGATGTAAATTGCCAACAGACACTCCGGAGAAGTATATGGTGTTTCCTGAAACATCTAAAAAACAAAGCAACAGAGCCTAGGGCACTTCCACTTATGGTCCTATAGTTTAGGGAAATTAAATTCAAAAAGACACAGCCACCCCAAAGTTTGGAACGGCTCTGTTTACAAGAACCTCGTTTACAGTACAAGTTCAATATCACAGAAAGTGAAAAATGGATAAAGAACTTGTGGTACTTACGTACAATGCAGTATCACTCAGCAATGAAATCTATGTCATCAGGCCCGTAGCAGCATAATGAGTGGATTCAGGTATGATGATTCTAACTGAAATAAGTCACACAGAAAAAGAAACATCATAAGATATCACTAATACACGGTATGTTAACTTGGCTACACAGGAACTGAATTCCAAAACAGAACAGGGTCTCAAATTTAGAAAACCAACTTATGCTTGCTTAAGGGGAAAGGTGAGTTGGGGTGCTGCATAAAACCAGAGATTGAAATGAGCACAGATAAAGTTCCTTAAGCCAAATATGGAATAGACAAGAGCTACTCCTTGCTCAATGAAATGGACTCAACACCGCATATTAAACGCCTAAGAATGTACCTGACTAGTAAGTATCTTAAAACCTATGGATTGCTATGTCTCCAAAAGAGAATCAAGCGTGTGTACAGGGGCATAAACGCAGCAGTGATAGGATTGGAGAGGTTCGGTGAGCAAATGAAGACCCTTTGAAGTCATATTGCATGGTACCCATTCCACGGGTCTCAACTCTCCAGGTTTAAGGTATTCTTCCTTCAGCTAAAACATGCATGTGGAACCCAGAGTATGATCAACCATGTGAACGGGAGACGTGTTCAAATATGTCTCAGTTTTCCTCCCCTGGTACTCGGGTGCAACATTCCAGACGCTTTACTAACACTCTCCCCACTTGGAGACTCAGCGCCTTTAACCTCCTGTTTGGCCCAGTTTGCAATTTCTGCGGAAGATGAACAGGAATAGGGAGAACCAATGAGAGACTAGCTGGAGGTGTCTGGACGGGCAAATTTAACTCTCATTTCCCACCAGGAAGAGGAAATAACCAAAGGCTCAGCGTGCCGTGCCGGATCCAGATTAGGGCCTGAAGCCATCCTGCGGTGTTGCGGCCAGCTCACAAGAAAGCGAGTTGAAGAAAGGAGCTCAGGGGCACTGTAATTCACAAACCTGCAGAGTTATAAATGACAGCTATCGTCCAAAAATATACTGAAGTAAGGCTGCCAAGAGGACTTGAAAGCGGGGCAGAATTGCAGGAAACCGATTTCAGGAGGTAGACTGGAATTGCATTGAAAGCATAGGAAAAGAGGCAGAACGTCCACAATGATGCACTTGGCCAAAAAGGGCGTATGCGTTTTTTCCTGAATATATTCAGGAAAAAACGCATACGCCCTTTTTGGCCAACCAAGCAAGCTTGCAAAGGAAATCTGCACTACAATGAAGTCTCACTTGCCCCCGGTCAAAAGGGCCATCTGAAAAAACTGTAAAATCCAGAAAGGCAGGACAGGCCATGGAGAACTGGGAGCCTTGTTATGCTGATGGGCGGGATGTAAATTGCCAACAGACACTCCGGAGAAGTGTATGGTGTTTCCTGAAACATCTAAGAAACAAAGCAACAGAGCCTAGGGCACTTCCACTTATGGTCCTATAGCTTAGGGAAATTAAAATCAAAAAGACACAGCCACCCCAAAGTTTGGGACGCCTCTGTTTACAAGAACCTCATTTACCATACATGTTCAAAATCACAGAAAGTGAAAAATGGATAAAGAACTTGTGATACTTACGTACAATGCAGTATCACTCAGCAATGATATCTATGTCATCAGGCCCGTAGCAGCATAATAAGTGGATTCAGGTACGATGATTCTAACTGAAATAAGTCACACAGAAAAAGAAACATCATAAGATATCACTAATACACGGTATGTAAACTTGGCTACACAGGAACTGAATTCCAAAACAGAACAGGGTCTCAAATTTAGAAAACCAACTTATGCTTGCTTAAGGGTAAAGGTGAGTTGGGGTGCTGCATAAAACCAGAGATTGAAATGAGCACAGATAAAGTTCCTTAAGCCAAATATGGAATAGAAAAGAGCTACTCCTTGCTCAACGAAATGGACTCAACACCCCATATTAAACGCCTAAGAATGTACCTGACTAGTAAGTATCTTAAAACCTATGGATTGCTATGTCTCCGAAAGAGAATCAAGCATGTGTACAGGGGCATAAACGCAGCAGTGATAGGATTGGAGAGGTTCGGTGAGCAAATGAAGACCCTTTGAAGTCATATTGCATGGTACCCATTCCACAGGTCTCAACTCTCCAGGTTTAAGGTATTCTTCCTTCAGCTAAAACATGCATGTGGAACCCAGAGTATGATCAACCGTGTGAACGGGAGACGTGTTCAAATATGTCTCAGTTTTCCTCCCCTGGTACTCGGGTGCAACATTCCAGACGCTTTACTAACACTCTCCCCACTTGGAGAGTCAGCGCCTTTAACCTCCTGTTTGGCCCAGTTTGCAATTTCTGCGGAAGATGAACAGGAATAGGGAGAACCAATGAGAGACTAGCTGGAGGTGTCTGGACGGGCAAATTTAACTCTCATTTCCCACCAGGAAGAGGAATTAACCAAAGGCTCAGCTTGCCGTGCCAGAACCAGATTACAGCCTGAAGCCATCCTGCGGTGTTATGGCCAGGTCACAAGAAAGCGAGTTGAAGAAAGGAGGTCAGGCCACTGTAATTCACAAACCTGCAGAGTTATAAATGACAGCTATCGTCCAAAAATATACTGAAGTAAGGCTGCCAAGAGGACTTGAAAGCGGGGCAGAATTGCAGGAAACCGATTTCAGGAGGTAGACTGGAATTGCATTGAAAGCATAGGAAAAGAGGCAGAACGTCCACAATGAGGCACTTCGCCAAAAAGGGCGTATGCGTTTTTTCCTGAATATATTCAGGAAAAAACGCATACGCCCTTTTTGGCCAACCAAGCAAGCTTGCAAAGGAAATCTGCACTACAATGAAGTCTCACTTCCCCCCGGTCAAAAGGGCCATCTGAAAAAAGTGTAAAATCCAGAAAGGCAGGACAGGCCATGGAGAACTGGGAGCCTTGTTATGCTGATGGGCGGGATGTAAATTGGCAACAGACACTCGGGAGAAGTGTATGGTGTTTCCTGAAACATCTAAAAAACAAAGCAACAGAGCCTAGGGCACTTCCACTTATGGTCCTATAGCTTAGGGAAATTAAAATCAAAAAGACACAGCCACCCCAAAGTTTGGGACGCCTCTGTTTACAAGAACCTCGTTTACCGTACAAGTTCAATATCACAGAAAGTGAAAAATGGATAAAGAAGTTGTGGTACTTACGTACAATGCACTATCACTCAGCAATGAAATCTATGTCATCAGGCCCATAGAAACATAATGAGTGGATTCAGGTACGATGATTCTAACTGAAATAAGTCACACAGAAAAAGAAACATCATAAGATATCAGTCATACACGGAATGTAAACTTGGCTACACAGGCACTGAATGACAGAACAGAACAGGGTCTCAAATTTAGAAAACCAACTTATGCTTCCTTAAGGGTAAAGGTGAGTTGGGGTGCTGCGTAAAACCAGAGATTGAAATGAGCACAGATAAAGTTCCTTAAGCCAAATATGGAATAGACAAGAGCTACTCCTTGCTCAAAGAAATGGACTCAACACCGCATATTAAACACCTAAGAATGTACCTGACTAGTAAGTATCTTAAAACCTATGGATTGCTATGTCTCCGAAAGAGAATCAAGCATGTGTACAGGGGCATAAACGCAGCAGTGATAGGATTGGAGAGGTTCGGTGAGCAAATGAAGACCCTTTGAAGTCATATTGCATGGTACCCATTCCACGGGTCTCAACTCTCCAGGTTTAAGGTATTCTTCCTTCAGCTAAAACATGCATGTGGAACCCAGAGTATGATCAACCGTGTGAACGGGAGACGTGTTCAAATATGTCTCAGTTTTCCTCCCCTGGTACTCGGGTGCAACATTCCAGACGCTTTACTAACACTCTCCCCACTTGGAGAGTCAGCGCCTTTAACCTCCTGTTTGGCCCAGTTTGCAATATCTGCGGAAGATGAACAGGAATAGGGAGAACCAATGAGAGACTAGCTGGAGGTGTCTGGACGGGCAAATTTAACTCTCATTTCCCACCAGGAAGAGGAATTAACCAAAGGCTCAGCCTGCCGTGCCGGAACCAGATTAGGGCCTGAAGCCATCCTGCGGTGTTGCGGCCAGCTCACAAGAAAGCGAGTTGAAGAAAGGAGCTCAGGGGCACTGTAATTCACAAACCTGCAGAGTTATAAATGACAGCTATCGTCCAAAAATATACTGAAGTAAGGCTGCCAAGAGGACTTGAAAGCGGGGCAGAATTGCAGGAAACCGATTTCAGGAGGTAGACTGGAATTGCATTGAAAGCATAGGAAAAGAGGCAGAACGTCCACAATGATGCACTTGGCCAAAAAGGGCGTATGCGTTTTTTCCTGAATATATTCAGGAAAAAACGCATACGCCCTTTTTGGCCAACCAAGCAAGCTTGCAAAGGAAATCTGCACTACAATGAAGTCTCACTTCCCCCCGGTCAAAAGGGCCATCTGAAAAAAGTGTAAAATCCAGAAAGGCAGGACAGGCCATGGAGAACTGGGAGCCTTGTTATGCTGATGGGCGGGATGTAAATTGCCAACAGACACTCGGGAGAAGTGTATGGTGTTTCCTGAAACATCTAAAAAACAAAGCAACAGAGCCTAGGGCACTTCCACTTATGGTCCTATAGCTTAGGGAAATTAAAATCAAAAAGACACAGCCACCCCAAAGTTTGGGACGCCTCTGTTTACAAGAACATCGTTTACCGTACAAGATCAACATCGCAGAAAGTGAAAAATGGATAAAGAACTTGTGGGACTTACGTACAATGCACTATCACTCAACAATGAAATCTATGTCACCAGGCCCGTAGCAGCATAATGAGTGGATTCAGGTACGATGATTCTAACTGAAATAAGTCACACAGAAAAAGAAAAATCATAAGATATCACTAATACACGGAATGTAAACTTGGCTACACAGGAACTGAATTCCAAAACAGAACAGGGTCTCAAATTTAGAAAACCAACTTATGCTTGCTTAAGGGGAAAGGTGAGTTGGGGTGCTGCATAAAACCAGAGATTGAAATGAGCACAGATAAAGTTCCTTAAGCCAAATATGGAATAGACAAGAGCTACTCCTTGCTCAACGAAATGGACACAACACCCCATATTAAACGCCTAAGAATGTACCTGACTAGTAAGTATCTTAAAACCTATGGATTGCTATGTCTCCGAAAGAGAATCAAGCATGTTTACAGGGGCATAAACGCAGCAGTGATAGGATTGGAGAGGTTCGGTGAGCAAATGAAGACCCTTTGAAGTCATATTGCATGGTACCCATTCCACGGGTGTGAACTACCCAGGTTTAAGGTATTCTTCCTTCAGCTAAAACATGCATGTGGAACCTAGAGTATGATCAACCATGTGATCAGGAGACGTGTTCAAATATGTCTCAGTTTTCGTACCCTGGTACTCGGGTGCAACATTCCAGACGCTTTACTAACACTCTCCCAACTTGGAGAGTCAGTCCCTTTAACCTCCTGTTTGGCCCAGTTTTCAATTTCTGCGGAAGATGAACAGGAATAGCGAGAACCAATGAGAGACTAGCTGGAGGTGTCTGGACGGGCAAATTTAACTCTCATTTCCCATCAGGAAGAGGAATTAACCAAAGGCTCAGCCTGCCGTGCCGGAACCAGATTAGGGCCTGAAGCCATCCTGAGGTGTTGCGGCCAGGTCACAAGAAAGCGAGTTGAAGAAAGGAGCTCAGGGGTACTGTAATTCACAAACCTGCAGAGTTATAAATGACAGCTATCGTCCAAAAATATACTGAAGAAAGGCTGCCAAGAGGACTTGAAAGCGGGGCAGAATTGCAGGAAACCGATTTCAGGAGGTAGACTGGAATTGCATTGAAAGTATAGGAAAAGAGGCAGAACGTCCACAATGATGCACTTGGCCAAAAAGGGCGTATGCGTTTTTTCCTGAATATATTCAGGAAAAACGCATACGCCCTTTTTGGCCAACCAAGCAAGCTTGCAAAGGAAATCTGCACTACAATGAAGTCTCACTTCCCCTCGGTCAAAAGGGCCATCTGAAAAAAGTGTAAAATCCAGAAAGGCAGGACAGGCCATGGAGAACTGGGAGCCTTGTTATGCTGATGGGCGGGATGTAAATTGCCAACAGACACTCAGGAGAAGTGTATGGTGTTTCCTGAAACATCTAAAAAACAAAGCAACAGAGCCTAGGGCACTTCCACTTATGGTCCTATAGCTTAGGGAAATTAAAATCAAAAAGAGACAGCCACCCCAAAGTTTGGGACGCCTCTGTTTACAAGAACCTCGTTTACCGTACAAGTTCAATATCACAGAAAGTGAAAAATGGATAAAGAACTTGTGGTACTTATGTACAATGCAGTATCACTCAGCAATGAAATCTATGTCATCAGGCCCGTAGCAGCTTAATGAGTGGATTCAGGTACGATGATTCTAACTGAAATAAGTCACACAGAAAAAGAAACATCATAAGACATCACTAATACATGGAATGTAAACTTGGCTACACAGGAACTGAATTCCAAAACAGAACAGGGTCTCAAATTTAGAAAACCAACTTATGCTTGCTTAAGGGGAAAGGTGAGTTGGGGTGCTGCATAAAACCAGAGATTGAAATGAGCACAGATAAAGTTCCTTAAGCCAAATATGGAATAGACAAGAGCTACTCCTTGCTCAACAAAATGGACTCAACACCCCATATTAAACGCCTAAGAATGTACCTGACTAGTAAGTATCTTAAAACCTATGGATTTCTATGTCTCCAAAAGAGAATCAAGCATGTGTACAGGGGCATAAACGCAGCAGTGATAGGATTGGAGAGGTTCGGTGAATAAATGAAGACCCTTTGAAGTCATATTGCATGGTACCCATTCCACGGGTCTCAACTCTCCAGGTTTAAGGTATTCTTCCTTCAGCTAAAACATGCATGTGGAACCCAGAGTATGATCAACCGTGTGAACGGGAGACGTGTTCAAATATGTCTGAGTTTTCTTCCCCTGGTACTCGGGTGTAACATTCCAGACGCTTTACTAACACTCTCCCCACTTGGAGAGTCAGCGCCATTAACCTCCTGTTTGGCCCAGTTTGCAATTTCTGCGGAAGATGAACAGGAATAGGGAGAACCAATGAGAGACTAGCTGGAGGTGTCTGGACGGGCAAATTTAACTCTCATTTTCCACGAGGAAGAGCAAATAACCAAAGGCTCAGCGTGCCGTGCCAGAACCAGATTAGGGCCTGAAGCAATCCTGCGGAGTTGCGGCCAGCTCACAAGAAAGCGAGTTGAAGAAAGGAGCTCAGGGGCACTGTAATTCACAAACCTGCAGAGTTATAAATGACAGCTATCATTCAAAAATATACTGAAATAAGGCTGCCAAGAGGACTTGAAAGCGGGGCAGAATTGCAGGAAACCGATTTCAGGAGGTAGACTGGAATTGCATTGAAAGCATAGGAAAAGAGGCAGAACGTCCACAATGATGTACTTGGCCAAAAAGGGCGTATGCGTTTTTTCCTGAATATATTCAGGAAAAAACCCATACGCCCTTTTTGGCCAACCAATCAAACTTGCAAAGGAAATCTGCACTACAATGAAGTCTCACTTCCCCCCGGTCAAAAGGGCCATCTGAAAAAAGTGTAAAATCCAGAAAGGCAGGACAGGCCATGGAGAACTGGGAGCCTTGTTATGCTGATGGGCGGGATGTAAATTGCCAACAGACACTCCGGAGAAGTATATGGTGTTTCCTGAAACATCTAAAAAACAAAGCAACAGAGCCTAGGGCACTTCCACTTATGGTCCTATAGTTTAGGGAAATTAAATTCAAAAAGACACAGCCACCCCAAAGTTTGGAACGGCTCTGTTTACAAGAACCTCGTTTACAGTACAAGTTCAATATCACAGAAAGTGAAAAATGGATAAAGAACTTGTGGTACTTACGTACAATGCAGTATCACTCAGCAATGAAATCTATGTCATCAGGCCCGTAGCAGCATAATGAGTGGATTCAGGTATGATGATTCTAACTGAAATAAGTCACACAGAAAAAGAAACATCATAAGATATCACTAATACACGGTATGTTAACTTGGCTACACAGGAACTGAATTCCAAAACAGAACAGGGTCTCAAATTTAGAAAACCAACTTATGCTTGCTTAAGGGGAAAGGTGAGTTGGGGTGCTGCATAAAACCAGAGATTGAAATGAGCACAGATAAAGTTCCTTAAGCCAAATATGGAATAGACAAGAGCTACTCCTTGCTCAATGAAATGGACTCAACACCGCATATTAAACGCCTAAGAATGTACCTGACTAGTAAGTATCTTAAAACCTATGGATTGCTATGTCTCCAAAAGAGAATCAAGCGTGTGTACAGGGGCATAAACGCAGCAGTGATAGGATTGGAGAGGTTCGGTGAGCAAATGAAGACCCTTTGAAGTCATATTGCATGGTACCCATTCCACGGGTCTCAACTCTCCAGGTTTAAGGTATTCTTCCTTCAGCTAAAACATGCATGTGGAACCCAGAGTATGATCAACCATGTGAACGGGAGACGTGTTCAAATATGTCTCAGTTTTCCTCCCCTGGTACTCGGGTGCAACATTCCAGACGCTTTACTAACACTCTCCCCACTTGGAGACTCAGCGCCTTTAACCTCCTGTTTGGCCCAGTTTGCAATTTCTGCGGAAGATGAACAGGAATAGGGAGAACCAATGAGAGACTAGCTGGAGGTGTCTGGACGGGCAAATTTAACTCTCATTTCCCACCAGGAAGAGGAAATAACCAAAGGCTCAGCGTGCCGTGCCGGATCCAGATTAGGGCCTGAAGCCATCCTGCGGTGTTGCGGCCAGCTCACAAGAAAGCGAGTTGAAGAAAGGAGCTCAGGGGCACTGTAATTCACAAACCTGCAGAGTTATAAATGACAGCTATCGTCCAAAAATATACTGAAGTAAGGCTGCCAAGAGGACTTGAAAGCGGGGCAGAATTGCAGGAAACCGATTTCAGGAGGTAGACTGGAATTGCATTGAAAGCATAGGAAAAGAGGCAGAACGTCCACAATGATGCACTTGGCCAAAAAGGGCGTATGCGTTTTTTCCTGAATATATTCAGGAAAAAACGCATACGCCCTTTTTGGCCAACCAAGCAAGCTTGCAAAGGAAATCTGCACTACAATGAAGTCTCACTTGCCCCCGGTCAAAAGGGCCATCTGAAAAAACTGTAAAATCCAGAAAGGCAGGACAGGCCATGGAGAACTGGGAGCCTTGTTATGCTGATGGGCGGGATGTAAATTGCCAACAGACACTCCGGAGAAGTGTATGGTGTTTCCTGAAACATCTAAGAAACAAAGCAACAGAGCCTAGGGCACTTCCACTTATGGTCCTATAGCTTAGGGAAATTAAAATCAAAAAGACACAGCCACCCCAAAGTTTGGGACGCCTCTGTTTACAAGAACCTCATTTACCATACATGTTCAAAATCACAGAAAGTGAAAAATGGATAAAGAACTTGTGATACTTACGTACAATGCAGTATCACTCAGCAATGATATCTATGTCATCAGGCCCGTAGCAGCATAATAAGTGGATTCAGGTACGATGATTCTAACTGAAATAAGTCACACAGAAAAAGAAACATCATAAGATATCACTAATACACGGTATGTAAACTTGGCTACACAGGAACTGAATTCCAAAACAGAACAGGGTCTCAAATTTAGAAAACCAACTTATGCTTGCTTAAGGGTAAAGGTGAGTTGGGGTGCTGCATAAAACCAGAGATTGAAATGAGCACAGATAAAGTTCCTTAAGCCAAATATGGAATAGAAAAGAGCTACTCCTTGCTCAACGAAATGGACTCAACACCCCATATTAAACGCCTAAGAATGTACCTGACTAGTAAGTATCTTAAAACCTATGGATTGCTATGTCTCCGAAAGAGAATCAAGCATGTGTACAGGGGCATAAACGCAGCAGTGATAGGATTGGAGAGGTTCGGTGAGCAAATGAAGACCCTTTGAAGTCATATTGCATGGTACCCATTCCACAGGTCTCAACTCTCCAGGTTTAAGGTATTCTTCCTTCAGCTAAAACATGCATGTGGAACCCAGAGTATGATCAACCGTGTGAACGGGAGACGTGTTCAAATATGTCTCAGTTTTCCTCCCCTGGTACTCGGGTGCAACATTCCAGACGCTTTACTAACACTCTCCCCACTTGGAGAGTCAGCGCCTTTAACCTCCTGTTTGGCCCAGTTTGCAATTTCTGCGGAAGATGAACAGGAATAGGGAGAACCAATGAGAGACTAGCTGGAGGTGTCTGGACGGGCAAATTTAACTCTCATTTCCCACCAGGAAGAGGAATTAACCAAAGGCTCAGCTTGCCGTGCCAGAACCAGATTACAGCCTGAAGCCATCCTGCGGTGTTATGGCCAGGTCACAAGAAAGCGAGTTGAAGAAAGGAGGTCAGGCCACTGTAATTCACAAACCTGCAGAGTTATAAATGACAGCTATCGTCCAAAAATATACTGAAGTAAGGCTGCCAAGAGGACTTGAAAGCGGGGCAGAATTGCAGGAAACCGATTTCAGGAGGTAGACTGGAATTGCATTGAAAGCATAGGAAAAGAGGCAGAACGTCCACAATGAGGCACTTCGCCAAAAAGGGCGTATGCGTTTTTTCCTGAATATATTCAGGAAAAAACGCATACGCCCTTTTTGGCCAACCAAGCAAGCTTGCAAAGGAAATCTGCACTACAATGAAGTCTCACTTCCCCCCGGTCAAAAGGGCCATCTGAAAAAAGTGTAAAATCCAGAAAGGCAGGACAGGCCATGGAGAACTGGGAGCCTTGTTATGCTGATGGGCGGGATGTAAATTGGCAACAGACACTCGGGAGAAGTGTATGGTGTTTCCTGAAACATCTAAAAAACAAAGCAACAGAGCCTAGGGCACTTCCACTTATGGTCCTATAGCTTAGGGAAATTAAAATCAAAAAGACACAGCCACCCCAAAGTTTGGGACGCCTCTGTTTACAAGAACCTCGTTTACCGTACAAGTTCAATATCACAGAAAGTGAAAAATGGATAAAGAAGTTGTGGTACTTACGTACAATGCACTATCACTCAGCAATGAAATCTATGTCATCAGGCCCATAGAAACATAATGAGTGGATTCAGGTACGATGATTCTAACTGAAATAAGTCACACAGAAAAAGAAACATCATAAGATATCAGTCATACACGGAATGTAAACTTGGCTACACAGGCACTGAATGACAGAACAGAACAGGGTCTCAAATTTAGAAAACCAACTTATGCTTCCTTAAGGGTAAAGGTGAGTTGGGGTGCTGCGTAAAACCAGAGATTGAAATGAGCACAGATAAAGTTCCTTAAGCCAAATATGGAATAGACAAGAGCTACTCCTTGCTCAAAGAAATGGACTCAACACCGCATATTAAACACCTAAGAATGTACCTGACTAGTAAGTATCTTAAAACCTATGGATTGCTATGTCTCCGAAAGAGAATCAAGCATGTGTACAGGGGCATAAACGCAGCAGTGATAGGATTGGAGAGGTTCGGTGAGCAAATGAAGACCCTTTGAAGTCATATTGCATGGTACCCATTCCACGGGTCTCAACTCTCCAGGTTTAAGGTATTCTTCCTTCAGCTAAAACATGCATGTGGAACCCAGAGTATGATCAACCGTGTGAACGGGAGACGTGTTCAAATATGTCTCAGTTTTCCTCCCCTGGTACTCGGGTGCAACATTCCAGACGCTTTACTAACACTCTCCCCACTTGGAGAGTCAGCGCCTTTAACCTCCTGTTTGGCCCAGTTTGCAATATCTGCGGAAGATGAACAGGAATAGGGAGAACCAATGAGAGACTAGCTGGAGGTGTCTGGACGGGCAAATTTAACTCTCATTTCCCACCAGGAAGAGGAATTAACCAAAGGCTCAGCCTGCCGTGCCGGAACCAGATTAGGGCCTGAAGCCATCCTGCGGTGTTGCGGCCAGCTCACAAGAAAGCGAGTTGAAGAAAGGAGCTCAGGGGCACTGTAATTCACAAACCTGCAGAGTTATAAATGACAGCTATCGTCCAAAAATATACTGAAGTAAGGCTGCCAAGAGGACTTGAAAGCGGGGCAGAATTGCAGGAAACCGATTTCAGGAGGTAGACTGGAATTGCATTGAAAGCATAGGAAAAGAGGCAGAACGTCCACAATGATGCACTTGGCCAAAAAGGGCGTATGCGTTTTTTCCTGAATATATTCAGGAAAAAACGCATACGCCCTTTTTGGCCAACCAAGCAAGCTTGCAAAGGAAATCTGCACTACAATGAAGTCTCACTTCCCCCCGGTCAAAAGGGCCATCTGAAAAAAGTGTAAAATCCAGAAAGGCAGGACAGGCCATGGAGAACTGGGAGCCTTGTTATGCTGATGGGCGGGATGTAAATTGCCAACAGACACTCGGGAGAAGTGTATGGTGTTTCCTGAAACATCTAAAAAACAAAGCAACAGAGCCTAGGGCACTTCCACTTATGGTCCTATAGCTTAGGGAAATTAAAATCAAAAAGACACAGCCACCCCAAAGTTTGGGACGCCTCTGTTTACAAGAACATCGTTTACCGTACAAGATCAACATCGCAGAAAGTGAAAAATGGATAAAGAACTTGTGGGACTTACGTACAATGCACTATCACTCAACAATGAAATCTATGTCACCAGGCCCGTAGCAGCATAATGAGTGGATTCAGGTACGATGATTCTAACTGAAATAAGTCACACAGAAAAAGAAAAATCATAAGATATCACTAATACACGGAATGTAAACTTGGCTACACAGGAACTGAATTCCAAAACAGAACAGGGTCTCAAATTTAGAAAACCAACTTATGCTTGCTTAAGGGGAAAGGTGAGTTGGGGTGCTGCATAAAACCAGAGATTGAAATGAGCACAGATAAAGTTCCTTAAGCCAAATATGGAATAGACAAGAGCTACTCCTTGCTCAACGAAATGGACACAACACCCCATATTAAACGCCTAAGAATGTACCTGACTAGTAAGTATCTTAAAACCTATGGATTGCTATGTCTCCGAAAGAGAATCAAGCATGTTTACAGGGGCATAAACGCAGCAGTGATAGGATTGGAGAGGTTCGGTGAGCAAATGAAGACCCTTTGAAGTCATATTGCATGGTACCCATTCCACGGGTGTGAACTACCCAGGTTTAAGGTATTCTTCCTTCAGCTAAAACATGCATGTGGAACCTAGAGTATGATCAACCATGTGATCAGGAGACGTGTTCAAATATGTCTCAGTTTTCGTACCCTGGTACTCGGGTGCAACATTCCAGACGCTTTACTAACACTCTCCCAACTTGGAGAGTCAGTCCCTTTAACCTCCTGTTTGGCCCAGTTTTCAATTTCTGCGGAAGATGAACAGGAATAGCGAGAACCAATGAGAGACTAGCTGGAGGTGTCTGGACGGGCAAATTTAACTCTCATTTCCCATCAGGAAGAGGAATTAACCAAAGGCTCAGCCTGCCGTGCCGGAACCAGATTAGGGCCTGAAGCCATCCTGAGGTGTTGCGGCCAGGTCACAAGAAAGCGAGTTGAAGAAAGGAGCTCAGGGGTACTGTAATTCACAAACCTGCAGAGTTATAAATGACAGCTATCGTCCAAAAATATACTGAAGAAAGGCTGCCAAGAGGACTTGAAAGCGGGGCAGAATTGCAGGAAACCGATTTCAGGAGGTAGACTGGAATTGCATTGAAAGTATAGGAAAAGAGGCAGAACGTCCACAATGATGCACTTGGCCAAAAAGGGCGTATGCGTTTTTTCCTGAATATATTCAGGAAAAACGCATACGCCCTTTTTGGCCAACCAAGCAAGCTTGCAAAGGAAATCTGCACTACAATGAAGTCTCACTTCCCCTCGGTCAAAAGGGCCATCTGAAAAAAGTGTAAAATCCAGAAAGGCAGGACAGGCCATGGAGAACTGGGAGCCTTGTTATGCTGATGGGCGGGATGTAAATTGCCAACAGACACTCAGGAGAAGTGTATGGTGTTTCCTGAAACATCTAAAAAACAAAGCAACAGAGCCTAGGGCACTTCCACTTATGGTCCTATAGCTTAGGGAAATTAAAATCAAAAAGAGACAGCCACCCCAAAGTTTGGGACGCCTCTGTTTACAAGAACCTCGTTTACCGTACAAGTTCAATATCACAGAAAGTGAAAAATGGATAAAGAACTTGTGGTACTTATGTACAATGCAGTATCACTCAGCAATGAAATCTATGTCATCAGGCCCGTAGCAGCTTAATGAGTGGATTCAGGTACGATGATTCTAACTGAAATAAGTCACACAGAAAAAGAAACATCATAAGGTATCAGTAATAATGGAATATAAACTTGGCTACACAGGTACTGACTTACAGAACACAACAGGGTCTCAAATTTAGAAAACCAACATATGCTTGCTTAAGGGTAAAGGTGAGTTGGGGTGCTGCATAAAACCAGAGATTGAAATGAGCACAGATAAAGTTCCTTAAGCCAAATATGGTATAGACAAGAGCTACTCCTTGCTCAACGAAATGGACTCAACACCCCATATAAAACGCCTAAGAATGTACCTGACTAGTAAGTATCTCAAAACTTATGGATTGCTATGTCTCCGAAAGAGAATCAAGTATGTGTTCAGTGGCAAAAACGCAGCAGTGATAGGATTGGAGAGGTTCGGTGAACAAATGAAGACCCTTTGAAGTCATATTGCATGGTACCCATTCCACGGGTGTGAACTACCCAGGTTTAAGGTATTCTTCCTTCAGCTAAAACATGCATGTGGAACCTAGAGTATGATCAACCATGTGATCGGGAGACGTGTTCCAATATGTCTCAGTTTTCGTACCCTGGTACTCGGGTGCAACATTCCAGACGCTTTACAAACACTCTCCCGACTTGGAGAGTCAGTCCCTTTAACCTCCTGTTTGGCCCAGTTTGCAATTTCTGCGGAAGATGTACAGGAATAACGAGAACCAATGAGAGACTAGCTGGAAGTGTCTGGACGGGCAAATTTAACTCTCATTTCCCACCAGGAAGAGGAATTAACCAAAGACTCAGCGTGCCATGCCAGAACCAGATTACGGTCTGAAGCCATCCTGCGGTGTTGCGGCCAGGTCACAAGAAAGCGAGTTGAAGAAAGGAGCTCAGGGGCACTGTAATTCACAAACCTGCAGAGTTATAAATGACAGCTATCGTCCAAAAATATACTGAAGTAAGGCTGCCAAGAGGACTTGAAAGCGGGGCAGAATTGCAGGAAACCGATTTCAGGAGGTAGACTGGAATTGCATTGAAAGCATAGGAAAAGAGGCAGAACGTCCACAATGATGCACTTGGCCAAAAAGGGCGTATGCGTTTTTTCCTGAATATATTCAGGAAAAAACGCATACGCCCTTTTTGGCCAACCAAGCAAACTTGCAAAGGAAATCTGCACTACAATGAAGTCTCACTTCCCCCCGGTCAAAAGGGCCATCTGAAAAAAGTGTAAAATCCAGAAAGGCAGGACAGGCCGTGGAGAACTGGGAGCCTTTTTATGCTGATGGGCGGGATGTAAATTGCCAACAGACACTCGGGAGAAGTGTATGGTGTTTCCTGAAACATCTAAGAAACAAAGCAACAGAGCCTAGGGCACTTCCACTTATGGTCCTATAGCTTAGGGAAATTAAAATCAAAAAGACACAGCCACCCCAAAGTTTGGGACGCCTCTGTTTACAAGAACCTCGTTTACCAGACATGTTCAATATCACAGAAAGTGAAAAATGGATAAAGAACTTGTGGTACTTATGTACAATGCAGTATCACTCAGCAATGAAATCTATGTCATCAGGCCCGTAGCAGCATAATGAGTCGATTCAGGTACGATGATTCTAACTGAAATAAGTCACACAGAAAAAGAAACATCATATGATATCAGTAATACACGGAATGTAAACTTGGCTACACAGGAACTGAATTCCAAAACAGAACAGGGTCTCAAATT
This sequence comes from Delphinus delphis, assembly GCF_949987515.2. NCBI lineage: Eukaryota > Metazoa > Chordata > Mammalia > Artiodactyla > Delphinidae > Delphinus > Delphinus delphis. The sequence goes on from NW_027192857.1 coordinate 80,899, forward strand.
TAGAAAACCAACTTATGCTTGCTTAAGGGGAAAGGTGAGTTGGGGTGCTGCATAAAACCAGAGATTGAAATGAGCACAGATAAAGTTCCTTAAGCCAAATATGGAATAGACAAGAGCTACTCCTTGCTCAACGAAACGGACTCAACACCGCATATTAAACGCCTAAGAATGTGCCTGACTAGTAAGTATCTTAAAACCTATGGATTGCTATGTCTCCAAAAGTGTATCAAGCGTGTGTACAGGGGCATAAACGCAGCAGTGATAGGATTGGAGAGGTTCGGTGAGCACGTGAAGACCCTTTGAAGTCATACTGCATGGTACCCATTCCACGGGTTTCAACTACCCAGGTTTAAGGTATTCTTCCTTCAGCTAAAACTTGCATGTGGAACCCAGAGTATGATCAACCATGTGAACAGGAGACGTGTTCAAATATGTCTCAGTTTTCCTCCCCTGGTACTCGGGTGCAACATTCCAGACGCTTTACTAACACTCTCCCAACTTGGAGAGTCAGTCCCTTTAACCTCCTGTTTGGCCCAGTTTGCAATTTCTGTGGAAGATGAACAGGAATAGCGAGAACCAATGAGAGACTAGCTGGAGGTGTCTGGACGGGCAAATTTAACTCTCATTTCCCACCAGGAAGAGGAAATAACTAAAGGCTCAGCGTGCCGTGCCGGATCCAGATTAGGGCCTGAAGGCATCCTGCGGTGTTGCGGCCAGCTCACAAGAAAGCGAGTTGAAGAAAGGAGCTCAGGGACACTGTAATTCACAAACTTGCAGAGTTATAAATGACAGCTATCGTCCAAAAATATACTGAAGTAAGGCTGCCAAGAGGACTTGAAAGCGGGGCAGAATTGCAGGAAACCGATTTCAGGAGGTAGACTGGAATTGCATTGAAAGCATAGGAAAAGAGGCAGAACGTCCACAATGATGCACTTGGCCAAAAAGGGCGTATGCGTTTTTTCCTGAATATATTCAGGAAAAAACGCATACGCCCTTTTTGGCCAACCAAGCAAGCTTGCAAAGGAAATCTGCACTAAAATGAAGTCTCACTTCCCCCAGGTCAAAAGGGCCATCTGAAAAAAGTGTAAAATCCAGAAAGGCAGGACAGGCCATGGAGAACTGGGAGCCATGTTATGCTGATGGGCGGGATGTGAATTGCCAACAGCCACTCGGGAGAAGTGTATGGTCTTTCCTGAAACATCTAAAAAACAAAGCACCAGAGCCTAGGGCACTTCCACTTATGGTCCTATAGCTTACGGAAACTAAAATCAAAAAGACACAGCCACCCCAAAGTTTGGGATGCCTCTTTTTACAAGAACCTCGTTTACCGTACATGTTCAATATCACAGAAAGTGAAAAATGGATAAAAAACTTGTGGTACTTACGTACAATGCAGTATCACTCAGCAATGAAATCTATGTCATCAGGCCTGTAGCAGCATAATGAGTGGATTCAGGTACGATGATTCTAACTGAAATAAGTCACACAGAAAAAGAAACATCATAAGATATCACTAATACACGGAATGTAAACTTGGCTACACAGGAACTGAATTCCAAAACAGAACAGGGTCTCAAATTTAGAAAACCAACTTATGCTTGCTTAAGGGGAAAGGTGAGTTGGGGTGCTGCATAAAACCAGAGATTGAAATGAGCACAGATAAAGTTCCTTAAGCCAAATATGGAATAGACAAGAGCTACTCCTTGCTCAACGAAATGGACTCAACACCGCATATTAAACGCCTTAGAATGTACCTGACTTGTAAGTATCTTAAAACCTATGGATTGCTATGTCTCCGAAAGAGAATCAAGCATGTGTACAGGGGCATAAACGCAGCAGTGATAGGATTGGAGAGGTTCGGTGAGCAAATGAAGACCCTTTGAAGTCATATTGCATGGTACCCATTCCACGGGTCTCAACTCTCCAGGTTTAAGGTATTCTTCCTTCAGCTAAAACATGCATGTGGAACCCAGAGTATGATCAACCGTGTGAACGGGAGACGTGTTCAAATATGTCTCAGTTTTCCTCCCCTGGTACTCGGGTGCAACATTCCAGACGCTTTACTAACACTCTCCCCACTTGGAGAGTCAGCGCCTTTAACCTCCTGTTTGGCCCAGTTTGCAATATCTGCGGAAGATGAACAGGAATAGGGAGAACCAATGAGAGACTAGCTGGAGGTGTCTGGACGGGCAAATTTAACTCTCATTTCCCACCAGGAAGAGGAATTAACCAAAGGCTCAGCTTGCCGTGCCAGAACCAGATTACGGCCTGAAGCCATCCTGCGGAGTTATGGCCAGGTCACAAGAAAGCGAGTTGAAGAAAGGAGGTCAGGCCACTGTAATTCACAAAACTGCAGAGTTATAAATGACAGCTATCGTCCAAAAATATACTGAAGTAAGGCTGCCAAGAGGACTTGAAAGTGGGGCAGAATTGCAGGAAACCGATTTCAGGAGGTAGACTGGAATTGCATTGAAAGCATAGGAAAAGAGGCAGAACGTCCACAATGATGCACTTGGCCAAAAAGGGCGTATGCGTTTTTTCCTGAATATATTCAGGAAAAAACGCATACGCCCTTTTTGGCCAACCAAGCAAGCTTGCAAAGGAAATCTGCACTACAATGAAGTCTCACTTCCCCCCGGTCAAAAGGGCCATCTGAAAAAAGTGTAAAATCCAGAAAGGCAGGACAGGCCATGGAGAACTGGGAGCCTTGTTATGCTGATGGGCGGGATGTAAATTGCCAACAGACACTCGGGAGAAGTGTATGGTGTTTCCTGAAACATCTAAAAAACAAAGCAACAGAGCCTAGGGCACTTCGACTTATGGTCCTATAGCTTAGGGAAATTAAAATCAAAAAGACACAGCCACCCCAAAGTTTGGGACGCATCTGTTTACAAGAACCTCGTTTACCGTACAAGTTCAATATCACAGAAAGTAAAAAATGGATAAAGAACTTGTGGTACTTACGTACAATGCAGTATCACTCAGCAATGAAATCTATGTCATCAGGCCCGTAGCAGCATAATGAGTGGATTCAGGTACGATGATTCTAACTGAAATAAGTCACACAGAAAAAGAAACATCATAAGATATCACTAATACACGGTATGTAAACTTGGCTACACAGGAACTGAATTCCAAAACAGAACAGGGTCTCAAATTTAGAAAACCAACTTATGCTTGCTTAAGGGGAAAGGTGAGTTGGGGTGCTGCATAAAACCAGAGATTGAAATGAGCACAGATAAAGTTCCTTAAGCCAAATATGGAATAGACAAGAGCTACTCCTTGTTCAACGAAATGGACTCAACACCCCATATTAAACGCCTAAGAATGTACCTGACTAGTAAGTATCTTAAAACCTATGGATTGCTATGTCTCCGAAAGAGAATCAAGCGTGTGTACAGGGGCATAAACGCAGCAGTGATAGGATTGGAGAGGTTCGGTTAGCAAATGAAATCCCTTTGAAGTCATATTGCATGGTACCCATTCCACGGGTGTGAACTACCCAGGTTTAAGGCATTCTTCCTTCAGATAATACATGCATGTGGAACCTAGAGTATGATCAACCATGTGATCGGGAGACGTGTTCAAATATGTCTCAGTTTTCGTACCCTGGTACTCGGGTGCAACATTCCAGACGCTTTACTAACACTCTCCCCACTTGGAGAGTCAGTCCCTTTAACCTCCTGTTTGGCCCAGTTTGCAATTTCTGCGGAAGATGAACAGGAATAGCGAGAACCAATGAGAGACTAGCTGGAGGTGTCTGGACGGGCAAATTTAACTCTCATTTCCCACCAGGAAGAGGAATTAACCAAAGGCTCAGCCTGCCGTGCCGGAACCAGATTAGGGCCTGAAGCCATCCTGCGGTGTTGCGGCCAGCTCACAAGAAAGCGAGTTGAAGAAAGGAGCTCAGGGGCACTGTAATTCACAAACCTGCAGAGTTATAAATGACAGCTATCGTCCAAAAATATACTGAAGTAAGGCTGCCAAGAGGACTTGAAAGCGGGGCAGAATTGCAGGAAACCGATTTCAGGAGGTAGACTGGAATTGCATTGAAAGCATAGGAAAAGAGGCAGAACGTCCACAATGATGCACTTGGCCAAAAAGGGCGTATGCGTTTTTTCCTGAATATATTCAGGAAAAAACGCATACGCCCTTTTTGGCCAACCAAGCAAGCTTCCAAAGGAAATCTGCACTACAATGAAGTCTCACTCCCCCCCGGTCAAAAGGGCCATCTGAAAAAAGTGTAAAATCCAGAAAAGCAGGACAGGCCATGGAGAACTCGGAGCATTGTTATGCTGATGGGCGGGATGTAAATGGCCAACAGACACTCGGGAGAAGTGTATGGTGTTTCCTGAAACATCAAAAAAACAAAGCAACAGAGCCTAGGGCACTTCCACTTATGGTCCTATAGCTTAGGGAAATTAAAATCAAAAAGACACAGCCACCCCAAAGTTTGGAACGGCTCTGTTTCCAAGAACCTCGTTTACAGTACAAGTTCAACATCACAGAAAGTGAAAAATGGATAAAGAAGTTGTGGTATTTACTTACAAAGCAATATCACTCAGCAATGAAATCTATGTCATCAGGCCCTTAGCAGCACAATGAGTGGATTCAGGTATGATGATTCTAACTGAAATAAGTCACACAGAAAAAGAAACATCATAAGATATCAGTAATACACGGAATGTAAACTTGGCTACACAGGAACTGAATTACAGAACAGAACAGGGTCTCAAATTTAGAAAACCAACTTATGCTTGCTTAAGGGGAAAGGTGAGTTGGGGTGCTGCATAAAACCAGAGATTGAAATGAGCACAGATAAAGTTCCTTAAGCCAAATATGGAATAGACAAGAGCTACTCCTTGCTCAACGAAATGGACTCAACACCGCATATTAAACGCCTAAGAATGTACCTGACTAGTAAGTATCTTAAAACCTATGGATTGCTATGTCTCCGAAAGAGAATCAAGCATGTGTACAGGGGCATAAACGCAGCAGTGATAGGATTGGAGAGGTTCGGTGAGCAAATGAAGACCCTTTGAAGACATATTGCATGGTACCCATTCCATGGGTCTCAACTCTCCAGGTTTAACGTATTCTTCCTTCAGCTAAAACATGCATGTGGAACCCGGAGTATGATCAACCGTGTGAACGGGAGACGTGTTCAAATATGTCTCAGTTTTCCTCCACTGGTACTCGGGTGCAACATTCCAGACGCTTTACTAACACTCTCCCCACTTGGAGAGTCAGTCCCTTTAACCTCCTGTTTGGCCCAGTTTGCAATTTCTGCGGAAGATGAACAGGAATAGCGAGAACCAATGAGAGACTAGCTGGAGGTGTCTGGACGGGCAAATTTAACTCTCATTTCCCACCAGGAAGAGGAATTAACCAAAGGCTCAGCCTGCCGTGCCGGAACCAGATTAGGGCCTGAAGCCATCCTGCGGTGTTGCGGCCAGCTCACAAGAAAGCGAGTTGAAGAAAGGAGCTCAGGGGCACTGTAATTCACAAACCTGCAGAGTTATAAATGACAGCTATCGTCCAAAAATATACTGAAGTAAGGCTGCCAAGAGGACATGAAAGCGGGGCAGAATTGCAGGAAACCGATTTCAGGAGGTAGACTGGAATTGCATTGAAAGCATAGGAAAAGAGGCAGAACGTCCACAATGATGCACTTGGCCAAAAAGGGCGTATGCGTTTTTTCCTGAATATATTCAGGAAAAAACGCATACGCCCTTTTTGGCCAACCAAGCAAGCTTGCAAAGGAAATCTGCACTACAATGAAGTCTCACTTCCCCCCGGTCAAAAGGGCCATCTGAAAAAAGTGTAAAATCCAGAAAGGCAGGACAGGCCATGGAGAACTGGGAGCCTTGTTATGCTGATGGGCGGGATGTAAATTGCCAACAGACACTCGGGAGAAGTGTATGGTGTTTCCTGAAACATCTAAAAAACAAAGCAACAGAGCCTAGGGCACTTCCACTTATGGTCCTATAGCTTAGGGAAATTAAAATCAAAAAGAGACAGCCACCCCAAAGTTTGGGACGCCTCTGTTTACAAGAACATCGTTTACCGTACAAGATCAACATCGCAGAAAGTGAAAAATGGATAAAGAACTTGTGGGACTTACGTACAATGCACTATCACTCAACAATGAAATCTATGTCACCAGGCCCGTAGCAGCATAATGAGTGGATTCAGGTACGATGATTCTAACTGAAATAAGTCACACAGAAAAAGAAAAATCATAAGATATCACTAATACACGGAATGTAAACTTGGCTACACAGGAACTGAATTCCAAAACAGAACAGGGTCTCAAATTTAGAAAACCAACTTATGCTTGCTTAAGGGGAAAGGTGAGTTGGGGTGCTGCATAAAACCAGAGATTGAAATGAGCACAGATAAAGTTCCTTAAGCCAAATATGGTATAGACAAGAGCTACTCCTTGCTCAACGAAATGGACTCAACACCCCATATAAAACGCCTAAGAATGTACCTGACTAGTAAGTATCTCAAAACCTATGGATTGCTATGTCTCCGAAAGAGAATCAAGTATGTGTTCAGTGGCAAAAACGCAGCAGTGATAGGATTGGAGAGGTTCGGTGAACAAATGAAGACCCTTTGAAGTCATATTGCATGGTACCCATTCCACGGGTGTGAACTACCCAGGTTTAAGGTATTCTTCCTTCAGCTAAAACATGCATGTGGAACCTAGAGTATGATCAACCATGTGATCGGGAGACGTGTTCCAATATGTCTCAGTTTTCGTACCCTGGTACTCGGGTGCAACATTCCAGACGCTTTACAAACACTCTCCCGACTTGGAGAGTCAGTCCCTTTAACCTCCTGTTTGGCCCAGTTTGCAATTTCTGCGGAAGATGTACAGGAATAACGAGAACCAATGAGAGACTAGCTGGAAGTGTCTGGACGGGCAAATTTAACTCTCATTTCCCACCAGGAAGAGGAATTAACCAAAGACTCAGCGTGCCATGCCAGAACCAGATTACGGTCTGAAGCCATCCTGCGGTGTTGCGGCCAGGTCACAAGAAAGCGAGTTGAAGAAAGGAGCTCAGGGGCACTGTAATTCACAAACCTGCAGAGTTATAAATGACAGCTATCGTCCAAAAATATACTGAAGTAAGGCTGCCAAGAGGACTTGAAAGCGGGGCAGAATTGCAGGAAACCGATTTCAGGAGGTAGACTGGAATTGCATTGAAAGCATAGGAAAAGAGGCAGAACGTCCACAATGATGCACTTGGCCAAAAAGGGCGTATGCGTTTTTTCCTGAATATATTCAGGAAAAAACGCATACGCCCTTTTTGGCCAACCAAGCAAACTTGCAAAGGAAATCTGCACTACAATGAAGTCTCACTTCCCCCCGGTCAAAAGGGCCATCTGAAAAAAGTGTAAAATCCAGAAAGGCAGGACAGGCCGTGGAGAACTGGGAGCCTTTTTATGCTGATGGGCGGGATGTAAATTGCCAACAGACACTCGGGAGAAGTGTATGGTGTTTCCTGAAACATCTAAGAAACAAAGCAACAGAGCCTAGGGCACTTCCACTTATGGTCCTATAGCTTAGGGAAATTAAAATCAAAAAGACACAGCCACCCCAAAGTTTGGGACGCCTCTGTTTACAAGAACCTCGTTTACCGGACATGTTCAATATCACAGAAAGTGAAAAATGGATAAAGAACTTGTGGTACTTATGTACAATGCAGTATCACTCAGCAATGAAATCTATGTCATCAGGCCCGTAGCAGCATAATGAGTCGATTCAGGTACGATGATTCTAACTGAAATAAGTCACACAGAAAAAGAAACATCATATGATATCAGTAATACACGGAATGTAAACTTGGCTACACAGGAACTGAATTCCAAAACAGAACAGGGTCTCAAATTTAGAAAACCAACTTATGCTTGCTTAAGGGGAAAGGTGAGTTGGGGTGCTGCATAAAACCAGAGATTGAAATGAGCACAGATAAAGTTCCTTAAGCCAAATATGGAATAGACAAGAGCTACTCCTTGCTCAACGAAACGGACTCAACACCGCATATTAAACGCCTAAGAATGTGCCTGACTAGTAAGTATCTTAAAACCTATGGATTGCTATGTCTCCAAAAGTGTATCAAGCGTGTGTACAGGGGCATAAACGCAGCAGTGATAGGATTGGAGAGGTTCGGTGAGCACGTGAAGACCCTTTGAAGTCATACTGCATGGTACCCATTCCACGGGTTTCAACTACCCAGGATTAAGGTATTCTTCCTTCAGCTAAAACTTGCATGTGGAACCCAGAGTATGATCAACCATGTGAACAGGAGACGTGTTCAAATATGTCTCAGTTTTCCTCCCCTGGTACTCGGGTGCAACATTCCAGACGCTTTACTAACACTCTCCCAACTTGGAGAGTCAGTCCCTTTAACCTCCTGTTTGGCCCAGTTTGCAATTTCTGTGGAAGATGAACAGGAATAGCGAGAACCAATGAGAGACTAGCTGGAGGTGTCTGGACGGGCAAATTTAACTCTCATTTCCCACCAGGAAGAGGAAATAACTAAAGGCTCAGCGTGCCGTGCCGGATCCAGATTAGGGCCTGAAGGCATCCTGCGGTGTTGCGGCCAGCTCACAAGAAAGCGAGTTGAAGAAAGGAGCTCAGGGACACTGTAATTCACAAACTTGCAGAGTTATAAATGACAGCTATCGTCCAAAAATATACTGAAGTAAGGCTGCCAAGAGGACTTGAAAGTGGGGCAGAATTGCAGGAAACCGATTTCAGGAGGTAGACTGGAATTGCATTGAAAGCATAGGAAAAGAGGCAGAACGTCCACAATGATGCACTTGGCCAAAAAGGGCGTATGCGTTTTTTCCTGAATATATTCAGGAAAAAACGCATACGCCCTTTTTGGCCAACCAAGCAAGCTTGCAAAGGAAATCTGCACTAAAATGAAGTCTCACTTCCCCCAGGTCAAAAGGGCCATCTGAAAAAAGTGTAAAATCCAGAAAGGCAGGACAGGCCATGGAGAACTGGGAGCCATGTTATGCTGATGGGCGGGATGTGAATTGCCAACAGCCACTCGGGAGAAGTGTATGGTCTTTCCTGAAACATCTAAAAAACAAAGCACCAGAGCCTAGGGCACTTCCACTTATGGTCCTATAGCTTACGGAAACTAAAATCAAAAAGACACAGGCACCCCAAAGTTTGGGATGCCTCTTTTTACAAGAACCTCGTTTACCGTACATGTTCAATATCACAGAAAGTGAAAAATGGATAAAAAACTTGTGGTACTTACGTACAATGCAGTATCACTCAGCAATGAAATCTATGTCATCAGGCCTGTAGCAGCATAATGAGTGGATTCAGGTACGATGATTCTAACTGAAATAAGTCACACAGAAAAAGAAACATCATAAGATATCACTAATACACGGAATGTAAACTTGGCTACACAGGAACTGAATTCCAAAACAGAACAGGGTCTCAAATTTAGAAAACCAACTTATGCTTGCTTAAGGGGAAAGGTGAGTTGGGGTGCTGCATAAAACCAGAGATTGAAATGAGCACAGATAAAGTTCCTTAAGCCAAATATGGAATAGACAAGAGCTACTCCTTGCTCAACGAAATGGACTCAACACCGCATATTAAACGCCTTAGAATGTACCTGACTTGTAAGTATCTTAAAACCTATGGATTGCTATGTCTCCGAAAGAGAATCAAGCATGTGTACAGGGGCATAAACGCAGCAGTGATAGGATTGGAGAGGTTCGGTGAGCAAATGAAGACCCTTTGAAGTCATATTGCATGGTACCCATTCCACGGGTCTCAACTCTCCAGGTTTAAGGTATTCTTCCTTCAGCTAAAACATGCATGTGGAACCCAGAGTATGATCAACCGTGTGAACGGGAGACGTGTTCAAATATGTCTCAGTTTTCCTCCCCTGGTACTCGGGTGCAACATTCCAGACGCTTTACTAACACTCTCCCAACTTGGAGAGTCAGCGCCTTTAACCTCCTGTTTGGCCCAGTTTGCAATATCTGCGGAAGATGAACAGGAATAGGGAGAACCAATGAGAGACTAGCTGGAGGTGTCTGGACGGGCAAATTTAACTCTCATTTCCCACCAGGAAGAGGAATTAACCAAAGGCTCAGCTTGCCGTGCCAGAACCAGATTACGGCCTGAAGCCATCCTGCGGTGTTGTGGCCAGGTCACAAGAAAGCGAGTTGAAGAAAGGAGCTCAGGGACACTGTAATTCACAAACCTGCAGAGTTATAAATGACAGCTATCGTCCAAAAATATACTGAAGTAAGGCTGCCAAGAGGACTTGAAAGCGGGGCAGAATTGCAGGAAACCGATTTCAGGAGGTAGACTGGAATTGCACTGAAAGCATAGGAAAAGAGGCAGAACGTCCACAATGATGCACTTGGCCATAAAGGGTGTATGCGTTTTTTCCTGAATATATTCAGGAAAAAACGCATACGCCCTTTTTGGCCAACCAAGCAAGCTTGCAAAGGAAATCTGCACTACAATGAAGTCTCACTTCCCCCCGGTCAAAAGGGCCATGTGAAAAAAGTGTAAAATCCAGAAAGGCAGGACAGGCCATGGAGAACTGGGAGCCTTGTTATGCTGATGGGCGGGATGTAAATTGCCAACAGACACTAGGGAGAAGTGTACGGTGTTTCCTGAAACATCTAAAAAACAAAGCAACTGAGCCTAGGGCACTTCCACTTATGGTCCTATAGCTTAGGGAAATTAAAATCAAAAAGACACAGCCACCCCAATGTTTGGGACGCCTCTGTTTACAAGAAGCTCGTTTACAGTACAAGTTCAACATCGCAGAAAGTGAAAAATGGATAAAGAAGTTGTCGTATTTACTTACAAAGCAATATCACTCAGCAATGAAATCTATGTCATCAGGCCCATAGCAGCACAATGAATGGATTCAAGTATGATGATTCTAACTGAAATAAGTCACACAGAAAAAGAAACATCATAAGGTATCAGTAACACATGGAATGTAAACTTGGCTACACAGGAACTAACTTACAGAACAGACTAGGGTCTCAAATTTAGAAAACCAACTTATGCTTGCTGAAGGGGAAAGGTGAGTTGGGGTGCTGCATAAAACCAGAGATTTAAATGAGCACAGATAAAGTTCCTTAAGCCAAATATGGAATAGACAAGAGCTACTCCTTGCTCAACGAAATGGACTCAACACCCCATATTAAACGCCTAAGAATGTACCTGACTAGTAAGTATATTAAAACCTATGGATTGCTATGTCTCCGAAAGAGAATCAAGCATGTGTACAGGGGTATAAACGCAGCAGTGATAGGATTGGAGAGGTTCGGTGAGCAAATGAAGACCCTTTGAAGACATATTGCATGGTACCCATTCCACGGGTCTCAACTCTCCAGGTTTAAGGTATTCTTCCTTCAGCTAAAACATGCATGTGGAACCCGGAGTATGATCAACCGTGTGAACGGGAGACGTGTTCAAATATGTCTCAGTTTTCCTCCACTGGTACTCGGGTGGAACATTCCAGACGCTTTACTAACACTCTCCCGACTTGGAGAGTCAGTCCCTTTAACCTCCTGTTTGGCCCAGTTTTCAATTTCTGCGGAAGATGAACAGGAATAGCGAGAACCAATGAGAGACTAGCTGGAGGTGTCTGGACGGGCAAATTTAACTCTCATTTCCCATCAGGAAGAGGAATTAACCAAAGGCTCAGCCTGCCGTGCCGGAACCAGATTAGGGCCTGAAGCCATCCTGCGGTGTTGCGGCCAGGTCACAAGAAAGCGAGTTGAAGAAAGGAGCTCAGGGGCACTGTAATTCACAAACCTGCAGAGTTATAAATGACAGCTATCGTCCAAAAATATACTGAAGTAAGGCTGCCAAGAGGACTTGAAAGCGGGGCAGAATTGCAGGAAACCGACTTCAGGAGGTAGACTGGAATTGCATTGAAAGCATAGGAAAAGAGGCAGAACGTCCACAATGATGCACTTGGCCAAAAAGGGCGTATGCGTTTTTTCCTGAATATATTCAGGAAAAAACGCATACGCCCTTTTTGGCCAACCAAGCAAGCTTGCAAAGGAAATCTGCACTACAATGAAGTCTCACTTCACCCCGGTCAAAAGGGCCATCTGAAAAAAGTGTAAAATCCAGAAAGGCAGGACAGGCCATGGAGAACTGGGAGCCTTGTTATGCTGATGGGCGGGATGAAAATTGCCAAGAGACATTCGGGAGAAGTGTATGGTGTTTCCTGAAACATCAAAAAAACAAAGCAACAGAGCCTAGGGCACTTCCACTTATGGTCCTATAGCTTAGGGAAATTAAAATCAAAAAGACACAGCCACCCCAAAGTTTGGGACGCCTCTGTTTACAAGAACCTCGTTTACCGTACAAGTTCAATATCACAGAAAGTGAAAAATGGATAAAGAACTTGTGGTACTTACGTACAATGCAGTATCACTCAGCAATGAAATCTATGTCATCAGGCCCGTAGCAGCATAATGAGTGGATTCAGGTATGATGATTCTAACTGAAATAAGTCACACAGAAAAAGAAACATCATAAGATATCAGTAATACACGGAATGTAAACTTGGCTACACAGGAACTGAATTACAGAACAGAACAGGGTCTCAAATTTAGAAAACCAACTTATGCTTGCTTAAGGGTAAAGCTGAGTTGGGGTGCTGCATAAAACCAGAGATTGAAATGAGCACAGATAAAGTTCCTTATGCCAAATATGGAATAGAAAAGAGCTACACCTTGCTCAACGAAATGGACTCAACACCCCATATTAATCGCCTAAGAATGTACCTGACTAGTAAGTATCTTAAAACCTATGGATTGCTATGTCTCCGAAAGAGAATCAAGCGTGTGTACAGGGGCATAAACGCAGCAGTGATAGGATTGTAGAGGTTCGGTGAGCAAATGAAGACCCTTTGAAGTCATATTGCATGGTACCCATTCCACGGGTCTCAACTCTCCAGGTTTAAGGTATTCTTCCTTCAGCTAAAACATGCATGTGGAACCCAGAGTATGATCAACCATGTGATCGGGTGATGTGTTCAAATATGTCTCAGTTTTCGTACCCTGGTACTCGGGTGCAACATTCCAGACGCTTTACTAACACTCTCCCGACTTGGAGAGTCAGTCCCTTTAACCTCCTGTTTGGCCCAGTTTGCAATTTCTACGGAAGATGAACAGGAATAGCGAGAACCAATGAGAGACTAGCTGGAGGTGTCTGGACGGGCAAATTTAACTCTCATTTCCCACGAGGAAGAGGAATTAACCAAAGGCTCAGCGTGCCGTGCCGGAACCTGATTAGGGCCTGAAGCCATCCTGCGGTGTTGCGGCCAGCTCAAAAGATAGCGAGTTGAAGAATGGAGCTCAGGGGCACTGTAATTCACAAACCTGCAGAGTTATAAATGACAGCTATCGTCCAAAAATATACTGAAGTAAGGTTGCCAAGAGGACTTGAAAGCGGGGCAGAATTGCAGGAAACCGATTTCAGGAGGTAGACTGGAATTGCACTGAAAGCATAGGAAAAGAGGCAGAGCGTCCACAATGATGCACTTGGCCAAAAAGGGCGTATGCGTTTTTTCCTGAATATATTCAGGAAAAAACGCATACGCCCTTTTTGGCCAACCAAGAAAACTTGCAAAGGAAATCTGCACTACAATGAAGTCTCACTTCCCCCCAGTCAAAAGGGCCATCTGAAAAAAGTGTAAAATCCAGAAAGGCAGGACAGGCCATGGAGAACTGGGAGCCTTGTTATATTGATGGGCGGGATGTAAATTGCCAACAGACACTCGGGAGAAGTGTATGGTGTTTCCTGAAACATCTAAAAAACAAAGCAACAGAGCCTAGGGCACTTCCACTTATGGTCCTATAGCTTAGGGAAATTAAAATCAAAAAGACACAGCCACCCCAAAGTTTGGGACGCCTCTGTTTACAAGAACCTCGTTTACAGTACAAGTTCAACATCGCAGAAAGTGAAAAATGGATAAAGAAGTTGTGGTATTTACTTACAAAGCAATATCACTCAGCAATGAAATCTATGTCATCAGGCCCGTAGCAGCACAATGAGTGGATTCAGGTATGAT